>NW_010522806.1:611-996 GCF_000687285.1 Phaethon lepturus
CAGAGAGGAAACAGTCTAGGAGGTTCCTGGAGTGTGTGGAGGATAACTTCCTGACACAGCTGGTGAGTGAGCCCACCAGGGGAGGTGCACTGCTTGACTTGCTGTTTACGAACAGAGAAGGACTGGTGGGAGATGTGGTGGTTGGAGGCCGTCTTGGGCTTAGTGACCATGACATGACGGAATTCTCAATTCTTGGTGAAGGAAGGAGAGGGGTCACCAAAATCACTACCACAGACTTCGAGAGGGCAGACTTTGAGAGGGCAGACTTTGGCCTCTTCAGGACACTGGCTGACAGAGTCCCTTGGGAGACTGTCCTGAAGGGCAAAAGGGTCCAGGAAGGCTGGACATTCTTTAAGAAGGAAATCTTAAAGGCGCAGGAGCAGGC
>NW_010522806.1:1008-1264 GCF_000687285.1 Phaethon lepturus
CCCAAGACGAGCTGGCGGGGAAAATGACAGGCCTGGCTGAATAGGGAGCTTTTGCTGGGACTCAGGGAAAAGAGGAGAGTTTATGACGTCTGGAAGAAGGGGCAGTCAACTCAAGACGAGTACAAGGATCTTGTTCGGTCATGCAGAGACAAAATTAGAAAGACAAAAGCCCAGCTAGAGCTCAATCTGGCCACAGACGTAATGGATAACAAAAAATGTTTTTAAAACTATATTAACAACAAAAAGAGAGCCAAGG
>NW_010522807.1:0-26884 GCF_000687285.1 Phaethon lepturus
CCGCGGTGAGAGGAGCGGGGCCCTGTCCGCCCAGCCCGGCCCGGCCCGCAGACCTCGGCCTGGCCTTGCCCTGCGCCCCTCTCGGGGAGGCTTATAAGAAGCTTGAGGCCGTGGGGGCTGGGGACCCAAATTCATGCAGGGGTTCAAGCAGTGAGCCCAGATTCAAGGGCTACCACCGAGCTGCAGGGCTGCCCTCCTCTGGTGCTGAGCATCGTGTTGTCAAACGGGTGGAGCGATACAGAAATCACACTGCCAATTAATTACTCCTAATGAACTCACCAACCATCTTTAGTGTCCAGATTGATTCCACTGTTAGGCCTGGCTTCGTGCTTACACCTAATCTTCAAGAGTACCTCGCAGGTAATTCTGGGGTGTGTCTTTCCTGTGTGGAGGTGTTAAGGCTGTGCAGTAAAAGCTTAATAAAACTGATTATCCACCCAAGTCTGCAGGTTACAACCGTCCCTTCTTCCATGGGTGTTCTGACCACTGAAAATCAAGTATGTGTATTGCTGAGTGCAAGCAGATCAGTGTTTCCTAGTCCTACGACAGACCCGGGAGACATGGCCACAGTTCTCCCGGTGGAGCAGGGCTGGGGAAGATGGGGTGCTGGGCCTGGCCATCCTGGGTTAACAGTGCTGGTGCAATTCCTGCTTCATTCCCATGGAAATGTGATGTGGTCAATCAAGCTAAGTCATCTGCAGCTGGCAGAGACAAATACTTGCTTGCTCCAAAAAAAGCAAAACCCTGGTGTCACAGATGTGATTTAATGCAGTTCTGTACAGTGGAAAAATACTACTAGCAACTCCTCTAGCAGTCAGTGATAGAGCCCAAAGAGTTTTTTTTAAAGTAAAAAAAAAAAACAACACCCAAAAGTGAGGGGGAACTGGAACTGAAACATAAGCTTAAAATTTATTAACTCACAATGTTTTATTTGGAGACAATTACAAATCTCTGAAGGTTAGTGGATAAATCAAAAAAAAATCGCTAACTCAGTGACTGTTTCCTAGAATAGTTTTAGTAACGTTTACTTCTGATACAGCAAGATTTTGCAACTGAAGCAAAACCCAGAATATCCAAGGTGTAGCATATTTTTTATTGAATGAGTGCTAGTGTGTTTTTAATGTCAGTCCTCCAAAGTACTAGCAAATAATACTAAAATGAAGATATACATTTGGTTTCATGGTTTTAAAATTTTCATTAAAACTTATTTGCCAGTGAGCTTAAGATAAGCATTTAAACGTGGTTTGCACTAGAGTGAAAATCCTGTATCTCTTTCTGGTTTTCTGTTTGTTCGGTTTTTTTTAAGAGAAACTGAGATACGGAGCATTGACAGCTGTTTGTTGCCATGTGTTCCTTAAGAAGCCTTTTCACCTCATAGCCCTCATCATATACTAAATCTGTCAATGCCAAATATGGCTTTGGTGCCAGTGGTTTACTATTTCTCATTTAGCATGTAAATGACAGGTTATTGTTTATAAAGCTGGCAATAACATCTACAAAATCTTAAGAGTTTTCCCGACATCCACTGATACAGCCCCTGCCTGAGGAATTCTCTCAGACTGCAAGCAGCAGAAAAAAGATAGAGGGATAAAATTACAGATGGAGTGAGCAAGCATGCACACATGAACATGCATGCAGAAGTGTTGTAAACATGCAGAAAATATCTGTTGACCTGACACTAGACAACTGTATCAGATAATTGCAGCTTCTCACTGATTTCTTATTCCATGAGGAATATCTAGGAAGGGTATCTGGATTTTATGGAAAGTTTCTTGCTGAAAGAATGGTGACAAACCAGTGGCTGGTATCTCTGGCAGGGCAGAGAAGGTAGATGTGGCAGAATCATGTTATGTGCCTTCCTTGCCTCACTGACTCTTCTAGGGTTTTACTAGGGCTTACCTTTGCTATTTTTGCCTTCCTGCATAAATAGATGACAGGCCCTCCTACAGGGTATAGCAGCTCAGTGACAATTTGGGGAAGTCCCATTTGATGGGACAGAGCAAGCTAATGCTGAAGAGACTATCAGAACTGACTGTACCTTCAAGCAGGAAAATTTTGGTTCTAGCGTATTTCAGTTCTTTTCTGTCAGGGAGGAGGATCTTCAGCCTGGAATAGAACGGGTGAAAATAACTGTTGTTCATTATGAAAATGCAATGAATGGGAGCTAGTAAAAATTTATCATTTCAGTCCAAGGTTTTCGGCTGACAACTGAAAGAGGAACAAATCTATCAGAAGTTAAGGATAACTAGCTTTTTCTTTTGAACCTTTTTGAAGAAGAAAAGACGTATGTAAAGGTTGTACCACCTTAAAGCAAAAGCTTTACAACAGATTTTGTAGAAAGTAGCCTCCATAGACAGATTGAAAAGCAGTTGCAGATACTGCTCTTCGTGCTGAGCAAAGTGCTTTCAAAAATACCTCTGTAGGCATTCAAAAGAAATGCAGTATTGAAAGCAGTTGATTTTCCTTCCTGTTCAGGAGGTGGCAGTGGAGACCTGGCAGTAGAGAGGTGTCAGCTGGCATTTAAGTGGTGTCTCAGAGAAGGATAAAAAGTCAGCAGTTACTCACTGGAATGACTGGATCATGTAGCGCAAACAAAGCAACAGCCCCCTTAGAAATGGCCGATTTTAAGATGGGGATAACCTAACGGTGAAGGATCAAATTAGAGAAAGTTAGTCTTTACAAAACTGGTAAGGCAATACATGTGAGTGTTGTCATAGCTACTTCTGCTGTCAATCGTTATGGTATTGACTGTTGTTTATATGAGGTATTTCCTTGTTTAATTAGACTTTACAACACCAAATGTGTGCAGAACTTGAGGAGAGAGTAACACACAATGCAACCATGTTTTAGATGATTGCTTTGTACAGGAGAAGACATTACAATTCAGTGTAATTATCCTGGCAGGACACACTTGTGGATGTATGAAAAGCTACATTCAAAACATTTGCTTCAAAATGCAATTTTGTATGGTCCCTCTTTCAAATGCTTTATAACAGTAGGTGATCCATCCTCACAGCAGCTGTTCAGGAGACATAAATCTCATTGTTCAGATACAAAATTTAAAGCAGGGGTCACCTGCCTTGCCCAAAGCCTCAGAAAGGCTCGGCGGCAGAGCCAAAAATTCCTGGCTTTCAGTACTTCCAGTACTGTGTTTGCTTTCTCTTAATTAAAGATGTATTTGGTTTGTTTTTCCTCCCTCTGCTTAGCATCAGAGGATGGTTGAATAGTAGTTGTGCTTTGCCTTTAGTTATTTATGGATTTCTGCTTTTCCATGGTTTGGGTTTTATACTGATGGAGAGAATTTCATAAATCCCCTCAATGGGGTGGTACCAGCTGTAGCTTTGCTTGGGAGCTCAGGGGCAAAGTAATGACAATACTGTCTGTTTGTAAGGGACTGAACTGAATGGGGATGGAAAAACCATCAGGAGCATTTCTAAGACAGATCAGGGAGAATGTATTATTCAATTCACAAACCACTATAACTACTGATCAAGGGAGCTAGTGTCCTAGATTGTTGTGGCATATGTAAATTCAAAGAGATAATAGGACCTTGCATGGGTGGATCAACAGAAAGGCAAGGTGAAGACCCGCTGAAAGTAGTATTTCCACTCTGTAAGAGTTTATTTTTTAAAAGGGCAATTTTAAAATAGATTTTTTTGCAGATTATGCAGTAGAATAGAAAAATGCAAATACTCAGCCAGGTCAAAAAGAACAAGATATGATTACGGCTCAGGGACACATTTTCCTTGTTAATGAGTTATTAGAATTTGTCTTAGGAAAGCAGTGACCCAGAAACTTTTGTGTGAGCGTGGGCACTTCTGTTCATCCACACGCACACTGGTGAAATGTTGTGGCCAAATAACACGATGGTTTTCTCTGAGCTGTGACAGGCAGCAGACAGAAATTGCCTACGCTGCCCTCAGCATGTTCCTACATTGTGTTAAGATATTAAGGGCAAAATCAAAACACCACACCTTAAGTGGCTGGCAGATTGCCACTCAGGCAAGATGTTTTCTCTCCAGTGTTTAGGCTGGTTTTTACTTTGGCAATACACAGTGTGATTGTGTATTGGGATCAAAAATGTAGCTGGGATCACCTTGGGCTGAGCTGGCCTGATCCATTCCCTCTTATTGCAAGGCTCACAGGTACAGTGGAAATGTCAGCTTTTCTCACTCTCTGTGACACAACTGAGCCTTCTGAGGATTGAAATGTTTTAGCCTAATAAAGATCTGGGGGCTTGGAAAGCCTGAATAAGCTACAAGTTACAGGAAATTCAACCAGATGACTTAACAGTCCCTTTTGGCAAGAATTCTGACACTAGGAGTAAGAACACTGTGCTGAGAAAGGGTCACATCACATGTCTGCAAGCTTTGGAGTCAGCGACTACTTAGATAGAGCAGAAGCCCATACTTGGTAACAGCAGGCAGAACCAGGCTCTGCTGACTGGAAGTAACACACTCACAGAAGCAATGTGGTGCCGATACCGAATGTTACATCAAGGAAACTCCTCCACTTACGCCTACACAAGTGTCACCTCTGAGCCTCTTCTTTAGTTAAAGGAATTTTAAGCTACTTGAAGCAAGGATGTCTTTTCTGTACATGATTACTGAAATGGGTCCCCCATCTCAGTAGAAGCTTTCAGTTTACTGCAGTACAATAACAGAAGAACACACTTAAGCATCAGTTGTACCACAGTGTTTTAATAGGAACAGACTGAAAATACTCAGCCCCAGTCCCAGCTTTTTCCTCTCATTATGAAATTTCAAGTTTGTGACTCCTATTTGGGAAAATACTCTATTATGGGAACTAAGATAATTTGTCTCTTCTTCACAGTGTACAGTACAGTGCAATGTTCTGAATGTGTGAGTATGAAGAGAGAAGCAGTAAAGTGGAAACCAAGAGGAAAAGCAGAAACCACAGGTACTTCTGTGTCTACAAGCATATTAATGAGTTGCTGGGCAGTCAGGGAGATCATTGTGTTTCTGGAGTTTCAGAGCAGCCCAAGTTTCTTTACAGCCTATTCTGTAGGTTTGTAGTTGTTGAAATCTCCTCTACAAATAAAACTGAAGAAAAAAAATCCACAGAGCTGAGCCTTTTTTTTTATTATTATTATTATTATTTGACACTCACATTACAAAATTTAGAAACCATAGACAGTTCAGGCAAACTGTTAAAACACAGTATAAATTAGAGGGGGTTTTAATATATAAATTCTATACATCGGTAAGTTAGGTCGAACATGACTGACAAAAGGATTTTGTAACAATCTTACCACAACTGTATAAAAAGGCATGGGAATAGGATGGACACTATAATCATGAATGCAGGTTAAGACATTTTCCACAACAGCTATAAAGCATAACAATGACCATGCTATTCTTGAAGTGTTTATGTGGGGTACAGTATGCATATTACCATTAACATTTTGCAAGATCTATGTACAGTCACAAAATCATAACAGCCACTTTCAAGTAACCTTACTGTTTCCTGCCTGTGCAATTAATAAAGTGTCGATACTTGTTCTGAGAATTTCTAACAAAGCTACATAGTTTGAGTATTATGGATGGCAGAGAGATTTCAACTGGACCTGAAAATGCTAACCATAACATGAAATTGCTTAATTTAAAGAAAAAGATACAGGAAGAACGCAGTGCCTCATTACTACCGCTCACATGGTCAGTATATACTAGGCTTTCAATCCCTATTTATGTCCTAGCTTGATTATTTTTAGAAAAATTGGTTCCCATTTTTCTAAGCACAGTTGGAAAAAAGGAGTTTTTTCCATTTTTCACAGAAAAAGCAGTTTAAAAAAAAACAAACAGAAGAAATGTAAAACTAAAATTTGGATACCTTTACAGGGTAACTTTTTGAAAGGACGTGCTTCCCAGGTGACCCTGGCCATGTCTCATTCAACCTTTGAATTTCTCAATCTGAAAATAAAGACAGTTCTGCTTACCCATTTTTACTCTGTGCTTCTAGGTCTGTGAATAATGTTTTAGAATAGCATACTCTTGGAGTTCAGGTTTAAGACAGCTGGTAATGTCACTATCACTTAAAAGTGAAAAAATCCTAAAATTTATTTCCCACCTTTATAAGTTGATGAAGACTTGCTAAGAGTTCTGAAACCCAGAGGATGATTTATTTTCCATCTGTATTGCATACTAGCAATGGTCTTTTTACAGACAGACTCCTAAGGGAAGTACTTGTACATTTGTAAGAATCATACCTCAAAACACATGAATTTAATAGGTCTCTCTGTGTGTATTTTTCATTAAGTTTTAAGAATTAGGAGGATTCTATTGGAACAATTCCTTCTAGTTCAAGGCAAGGACAGGCTGCAATTGATAGCCCGATAACCCAACTTGGGCTGTTACAGAAATACATACGATGTCAAATGTTGAGACTAGAGCCCCCCTTTTCTCAACTCTGTTTACCTATGGGCCAAACACCAAGAAACCATCATATGTTCAGTTGTTTAAAAAAAACTGGAATTTTAGAAGCATAATTAGATAATGAAAGCAGTGATGTAGTACTAACCAGTTACAGTTCACATTTCTCTGAAAGGTAGCTGGACTATGGAATTTTCTGGTCAGAAGTCCATTAAATAGGTGGTGCACAATTTAGGAGAAAGTTTCCTGTACAGATCTTTAACTTACAGGACTCATGAGCTCTGAACTCTAGGTCTTCTGCATTCAGGAAGGCCTGGGAACATTGCTGTACTGCAGTACTAGCCTGGGTTGGCAGTTTTAGGGCCACAGGGACGAAGGGAAGAGGAGTCCTATTCTATTATGACAGCTCTGCAGTATGATTGTAGAGCCTTTGTATGGCAGAGACCTAGAAAAATGTTCCTATGGCATTTTGCCACAGCTGTTTATGGAGCAAAATACTGCTTCTGTGAAGGGAAAGGCATCAAGGGAAGAGCAAGCAGTCTAAGCCACTCGAATTTACAGCATTACAGTCTGCGTCCAGCCACAATGCAAGGCAGGGGATCTAGACAGGAGTTACTCATGCTTAGCCTTTTTCTATAGCTGAGGTTATAGCCTGAGTTTCAACGTCTTGCACCCATGCAGCGTGTATGAAATACCACTCATACAAGCTATTAGCTTCGTATCTACATCTTGCATAATGTAAAAATGCAGGATGTGATGCCTTGTATGAGCATTAGCTTAATGTATTTAGTATTTTTTGCATATCTGAAAATATGCAAGAAGAACTGTAAAAGAAATTAATACAAAACAGATGACCCTCCAGATCTGTTCTGTCGAAAAAAGGTAACTTGTTTACTGCCTCCTCTGCTCAGCTGCTCCACAGAGCAGCTAACAGTGATTGCAGGGAAAGGGACACACTCCAAGGCAGTGTACTTTCTTTCCTACATATACAACATTAAAACAAAAGTATTGTTACAGCTTTCTGCACCAGCATTTCACTGTGTTCTCTCCTGCCTTAGCCTGCCCAGCTGCCACTGATAGGAAGATACGCACAGATACCTTGTTCTACTCTGCTGCCATGCTGTGACATGTGAAAGTTAACAACCATCAAGGTATTTATCATAATTTTTTAAAGTACTTATTTTTCCACATTGCGTAGATCTTAAAATCTCTGTCAGCCAAGTAACAAATTCTTCACTGTCTGAAGTCCCTTAGAGGAGCCTCTTTTAGTTCAAAGCACTCTCTTGTAATCATTCTGTTGGATGGATAGGGAAGTTGGCTTTGCCCCAGGTGAACTTCCAAGAACTTCCTACCTTTCAAAAGGGATATGTCAGAGCATCAGAAACCTAAGATATGAATTTACATGTCAGCTGTGTACAGGATCTAATCACATCTGCATCCCCCTGTTAGTGTATGTGCTGCCATATGGACACCAGATACATGTGCGCTGTTCCCCAGCCACAGTTCAGTAATGCCCGGCACCGACAACTGAGGTAATTTCACTCAACAGATAATGTTAAAAAGGACAAAAGAAAAGAAAGTCTTTGGCCCACAGTTGAGCCTCTGAGCAGTGACAAAGGGGCTTTTCCCTGTTTCCTTGTCACTCCCTAGTCCCATTCTGCAATTACTACAATAGAAATAATCAGTGCACAATCAAAGGGGTTTTAATTTCCAGTGAGAGACCTGAGACAGTAAGCCTTATTTCTACCAGTCTAAAAAGAAAAAAAAGGTTCTTAAAGCCAGAAAGTAAAATTTTTCTCTCAGATGAGAATTAATTGACTGGATCAGATTTAGTCCTTAAATTTGATGCTGGAACTTCAACAAGGTGAAAGCAAACTTTTGCTAAGGCAAGATTTTTACCCTATTATTAAGTGCACCTGCCCATCTGAGAGTTGCACCTGGCTCAAAAGAAAGGCCAGGGACTATACCAGTTGTCAATGTAATTTAATCCCTATGAATAACTTAAAACTGTACTATAGTAAATAATTGCAGAACTGCTCCCAAAGCCCATCAAAATCAATTGGAGTTTTTCCTCTGGCACATCACTGTGCTTGGGATCAGTCTCCTTCTATGGAACACAGTCATTGTTATGCCAGATACTGTTAACTGGGTAACTTTTTTACACTGATACACATAACATCTTTTCTACTAACATGTCTTCTTTCTGATAACTCCAATTACATATTCAGTAATCTGAGCTCTGTTCTAAACTGGATTTACAGCCACGTGCAAACCAGTGCTCATGTGCTTCAATAAAAGGTGCGTAAACTATTGCAATAAAACATGACAAAGTAACCAAGGTATCTGTAAGGGACTGGCTTGATTTTAAGTGAATTATTATCTTATCACCACTGACCACATCATAAAATATTTTCAAGCTGAGAAAAATATCTCTACGGTTGTTTGTTTTTGAAGTGCTTTAGCAGCTGTGTCCACACCTTGTTAAAGTGCCATCTCAGCAGTGGCTGGGATCACTGTTTGCTTCCCGATCTGCATGTCCTCTATCCACATGGGGAGCTTCCAGCCCGCTGTATGACAAGACTGTGTTATCTGCCTAACAGAGGGAATAGCGATATGCTAAGCTCAGTGTACACTGGTGCACAGGGTTCTTGTGTGCTGGACTCATTTCAAGAGCTTCAGAATTCTGTCATGCCCAGCAGACCTACATCCATCCACCTTTAATTAGGTAATGTGATTGATGCTCATGTGAAATTGAGGGCAAGATTGTATGACAAAGTGTCTTTTGAAAGGCATTGAGCAAGTTCCTCTACTGACTTCAATGCAAGCTGAAGGCACACAATTCCCTCATTGTTTTTCACTGGGCTTTTTATCTAGGCCCACGCTGCAGAATGACACACTCAAGAAATGAAAAAATAGGACTTTTGCTACCACTCTGATTACACTAGAGGAGATGCCAAAGTGATTTCATGTATTCGGATCTTTTAAAATATTGCTGTATACACAGAAGCTAAGTTAATGCTTCTGAAAGACTGTATCATATTCACATCTTACTAGCTTAGGGTTTTGATAGTAACACTACAGACCTATAGCTCTAGTTTTACTCTCTTCTCTGTTAGCATTAGTTCAAGCAGCTGTCAGGGAGGTGAATCCACTGAAAAAAGTAGAATTAGAAAGCCATGACATTACTACTAGTAACTTGTCTAGATGTTAGTCTAATGACTACATGCCTTACAGCGGCTTAGTGCTCGGGGTGAAGTGGTATTGCTTTCTTGTCAGCATGGCAGGAGTCCTTTACACATTTATAGCAAGAAAATAGTAATTATTTGGAGGTGCTTTTTCTCATTTTCATGTAATGTTAATACATTTTTCGAAGAAATCTATCCCCCAAATTGTCATCCTTTGTTTTCAGTCATACTCGCACTTTGTAAAACCTGTTGGTGAAGCAAGGCCCTAACCACTCTCCCATCTGAAGCTGTACACCCTAGTTAGGCCAAATATGAATTACAAATGCAACTCACAGCCGTGACTTAAGGCTTTACACTGTTTCTATTTAAAACAATAGGATTTTAGCCATGAATTTATGTGAAGACAAGCTATGATTCCTAAAGTCTGTTTTTTAAAAGTGCTGTCTTCTCATTTTAAGCTGCTGTGTACTCTCATCTCCAAGTCATTTTGCAAAGAGCAGCCAGCATCTCTGGAGATGAAATAACTACAGATCAATATGCCACGCACCTCTATAAAGCGATAATTGCCTCAGTGTTCACCAAGAGATGAGGTTGTTTAGCACCTTTGAAAAAAGACCTTTAAAATGTTTGACTACATAAAGGCTTAAAGATAATCTGGTACTTCTGAAAGTCCCACTAAGCCCTTAATACTTACCTAAATCTGACCTTTATGCTTCCATTTTAAGCACTGAGGTTTGAAAGTTTTGGACTACAAAAGCAGTTTAGTTTGCAACAGTGATAAACTTTGACATCTGATTAAACTCATACTTACAAAATTGCCTAAATTCATAGAAGATGCCCAAGAATATTAAGTATTATCATGAGAAATCACATTTTGATTCATCTTCAGGGTGTTATAATCTCAGCAGTACCAGCCTCGATTGGCTCATTAGAAAAGGAATGAGGATTTGCATTTTAAAAAGCAGATTTTAAGAAAGGGCCATCCACCTACATTGTGTTTCAGGTAAATTAAAAAAAAAAACATTTCCACCATGAAGTCACACTATGCCTGTTAAAAAGATGCAGACATTATGAAAAAATTTACCATTTAAAAAACACACGTAAGCATTAGCATTGTTGTAGATATGTTTATGGTTATTGCTCCAAATTTGGTTGGAATTTGACAGGCTTTTAATGACATCATTTTGGAAATGGTTCTGCTTGAAAGAATGGCTTTGCATGTATGTTTCTCTGTATAGCTCTCAGCTCACGTACAAAAATTAAAAACCAGCGTATTAACACTATCACCAGAAGAGTGACCATTCCCTGCTTGGAATGATGTTGTACCATCCTTACACTGTTTTTTCGTACAAAGCTTGAGTAAACAGATGACATTTTTATGTTCCCCCTGCTTGAATTAATGTGCTGATAGAACTATTTGAAAAGGGGAATTGAAGTTCTGCCCCAAGCCCTTACACAGGCAAATCTAGAAGCAGCTGTCCTGCTCATCTCAGCAATTGCAAGAGCAGTGCATTCCAGGCGGCCACGCTCCAGACTGCACAGGGTTTCACAGATCAAAACCCAACATAAGAATTGCACTGCAGACACTACAAACCTTTAGTATCGCATAGAGCATGTCTCAGGCTTCTGTACTCCCGATCAGCTCAACTGTCAGAGCTGCCCTCAAACACTAACTCACCAATGCCTCACATTTCAGCAACTCAGTCAGGCATGGATAACTTCTGAGGCCTGGCAGAGGGCAGGAGCAGTTCCAGTTTTCTGGCTAAATGCATAGGCCAACACAGCCAGGTTTTGTGATTAGCCTAATTTTTCAAAACACTACAGCCACTTGGAATCACTCTGTATCGAAATAAAACTATTACTGACCTCAAAGAAAGGGTTACATCCAGAGAAAGGCTGGAACATCTGAAAAGGCCAGCATCAAGTCAGTAATAAAATGCAAAGTTCATTATCATGTGGCATTTAGGTTTCATTTAAGCTTTTTGAGGTCTTTTCTGGGGCAGGTAGGAACATCCCTTCCACACACAAACAATTAGTCTACTATTGGGCTTAGTTTTGAATCTAATATCCATATAGTTCATTATCATATACATGTGGTCCAGTAGCACCTTTAAATACAAGACATAGTCCCTATTTCATATTATTTGTAAGGAAATGGTGAACATGGTTTAGATCCTAAAAATAAAAAAAGAGAAAAATGTTTGTCTGCTCAAGAATGACAAATACTTTAGTGCATTCATTCTAGTCTGAAACCTTTTGTCTTTAATTTAGAGCATACCATGTAGTTCCCAAATTCAGAGGAATTACCTCCCCCTTCCTATCCTCCTAGTATCATGTTACAAAATAAACAGTACTGTATTAATTGGAACCCAATAGATTTTTTTTTTTCCAAATGGTAATGCAGTATCATTTTTCTTTCAGTGTGATAAAACCCTCTAAAAGATGCATCTCAGCATCAACAAAATTAGGGAATACACTACATACATTAAATAGAGGTTGAGTCCAGAGTCATTTGCTTCTTCGGTTCAGCTTTAGATGTGGTTGTGGTGGTGGGTCTTTAAGGAATACCGTCTACACTCTGTGCCCTCCTCAGATTTGCCAAGATTCACAGTAAGAAAAAGCAACAACAGTGGTGGGAAGAATAACTAAGCAATAGTCATACTTCAGATTATTTGCTGTAAAAATTCATGGTGTTTGTATGACTGTCCCATGCTGATGTAGTCTATATGTGACATACATATGGGTGAGCAATGTCAGTTTTCATCTGCTGGAAGCTTATACCTGTAGCAGTCAGTGCTTTGTTCAACAAGGCTTGGGGACTGCTAATGTAAGATCAAGTTCTTCTTTCTTCGTTCAGCAATTAACCAGATTGCTGCTGTGTCTGTGTTTGATTTAATTTTACAATCCTCAGAGGGTTTAAAGAGCTGCTGTCTGAAGCACCTGCTTCTGAAATATTCATGTGTGTCTTCTGCTTTCTTTTTTTTATACTTTTCCATTCTCTTTCGCAGTACCATGGTTCACCATGCTCCTGATTTTCTTATGATTTCCTTCAGAGGCAAGTTACAGTGGTCCTGATGCAGTTTGGGCACAGCCACAAATAGTCTGTCCTTCCTCTCCATGTATCATAGTTAGAAAAGCGTCATTGTGCACACAGTTCTGTTGATTTCAGTGGATGAATCCAGTTCACCCATCAACGTTAGGCAGTCAAAAAACCCAACAAAAAACTCAAACAAAAGAAATTGTCTAAATCCCAAACAGGCATCTTTGGAATCAGTAGTGCAAAATGTTTGCGGATTTCTTTTCCTTGACCTACTGCAATAATCTCTTAATCTTCAAGTCTTTCCTAAAATAGTGGATCTGTAAATTTAAAACATAAGAACAATGAAAAAAGCAAACATAAAGGTGGCTTGTTTTTTTTAAATCACTCTCTTCAGATTCTCACTTACACCAAACCATTATACATCTTTAATAAGAGATGTAAACTGTAAGAAGATAACGTAGAGCATTTTTCATCTGCACCAGGCCTCTTTTGCACGGGTGCAGCACTATATAAATGCTCGAGTGGAGGGTATTCTTTAAACAGTGGATAATTTGAGATTACAGTTACCTTTTATCAGTGCAGCCTCAGATCTGTAGATTAGTCTTAAATGGAAAAGACCTCCATCAGAGGTCACATTTTAAATGCCAGCGCTTTACAAGCTTTGACTATCAGTGCAGCACTTTGGAGGTACTTTAGAAATGAGCTGATAAAATGAGTAGTCACCTTAAGGATTTCCACCTGTCTTTTTCTGTCTGGTTTTCTGGACTTTCACTTTCATAGGAAGCCAGATACAAACCTGGAAAAGGGAAACGTGTTATTCCAACAGCAACAGTAATCCCCCCGTCCCTGCATTCTTGTATGTCTTATATTGTACCACACAGCAAGAGAAACTTGAAAACTTCCTGGTCCATCAGGTAGCTGGTAATCGGTAGGAGACTGATGTTTAGCTCAGATGTCTACCTTTGGAAAGCTGCTAGGTTAATTTTGATGGAACAGTAAAGCAGCCCAGAGTTAAAATATGTTAGCATGACCTTCTTATAACAATATTAAACAGTTACATCGTCTCTGGTTTTGCATGTAGAGATCTGGCCCCATTTACTCCTTCACAGCACTGCTACCAAAGTGTTATATGAACATCAAAAAAAGAGACAGTAAGAACTGACAGCTAAACAAATAAACTTGTTAAAATTAAGGATATTCCCATTACTTAACACAACCTTATCTTCCTCAATCTTTTAAAGCTTATGGGGACATAGTATCATTAATGAATACCAAACACCTTCAAGATAAGAATGAGTTACAGAAACCAGAGAAGGAACACAGTAGAAGAAAATAAACAAGTCTTTTTTTTTTCTGCAAAACTTTGCATTGTAGAATGCATTTTATGATACCAAAATGTGTCTAGGCTGTAGAGTCTCCTCTGCAAAAGTTGGCGATGCATTAATATCTTACTGTCTTCACAGATTTTTTTAAAAATTGGCTGTGATTTGCATTCACACACATTTCCTCATTTGACTGTTTAGCAATGCTTTTAGCGACGCTTTATTCTTTAATGCTCAAACCATCCCAGTATTCAAGTCTGTGCTACAATTCAATTGCATTTTAGTATTCAAGTGTTGGCCCACTATTCCTCCACACTGTGACAAGTGTAGCACAGCATTTCACATACCACTGCTGCATCTCTAATCTACTCTCTCACCGTTTACTCATGGCAGGTTTTTCTGCTCTGCGCTTCCCCTGGGTAACAGGGGAGGCCTGCAGTGGCTTCTGCAAAGGGCATCTCATGAAAGCAGCATGGATATATAGGAGGTCATGAGAGAGAAAATCTGCAAACAGTTACTGGGTTGAGGTCACCCTTTTTTGGTCCAGTAGCCTGAAAACCATACTTTTAAACACCACCTCTGAGATACCTCTGACTTTTACTTTCTGTCCCTTTAGAGTCTAGAAACAGAACAAATGCCTCCATCCTATCTCCTTTCAATACATACTACTTTAATCACATTAATTATTCTATTTTGGTAGTCATTATTCTTAGGATTTAGGTAGGATTTTTGACGCAGTATTTTGTGTTCTGAAGTAGTCTGTGAAATAAAAACTGTCTGGTCTCCTTAACTTGCATTAGTACAGAAAGCTGCCTCTAGAATAAAAAAAAATAAACCCAACACCAGTATAGCTTATGGGAATATAGCTGTAGACAATTCTGTGCGTGACAATGTACCAAGAGGCAACTAATGTGAACCAATATGAAATGATACGGTCTGACATGCTGGATACCAAACTGAAGAGGACACATAAGTATAAAAAGACAATCAGAGAAATAATTTCAGGACAGGGCTTTCATAGCTACAGCTTAAATTGATTACTAGAAAATATTTTTCTTTAAAACTCTTTTCTGTAGATATATTTCTTTGGTGTAGTGGCGGAGGTCAGCTGGACTACCATTGCCCTGGGCTGTGTTCACTGAAGAGATTAGTTCTGGCTCCATCAATCACAGAATGAGCGGCTAAGGGACAGCTGACATTCACAGCAGTCCATGAGATGGTTGTGTGGCCTCTTTTCTTGGTTACAAAAATAGGGCCACAATGGCAACTTCCTAGACAGTGCCTTATAGAGAAGCTATGGACAAAAGAAAAGCAATCAGGCAGCAGCTTCATGAGCTAGAAGGTTCTATTTGCAAAAACCCATTGATAGACTGGCGATAAACACGCTGCATGACAGGAAAGCTAGGAAAGAACCGGGACTGGTCAGTGAGAGAGATCACCAAAGCATGGATCAGGGTGTTAATTAGTAATGATGAAGAAACATCTTTTCAGTGATTAGAGATTGTACAGAGTCTTACCATCTTCAGTAAAAATGGGAGCAGTATGCAAGTAGTGGATAATGTTAGGGTCTTGTTCAAAGGGACACTCCACTTGCTTCCATGTTATAAATTCTCCTACTTGCTTAGCCAGTTCCAGAAATTTCTGTAAACGTAAAACCATTCCACTCAGATACAGTAAGATTATCTAATACAACCACATCCAAGCAGAAGACTGATTCCTCATGCCAACCCCAAGGTTATTAGGAGAAAAGAGCCTTGCATGTGTTAGATGGGTACATTTTCACAGGTCATTTACAGGGGAAAGTGAGAGGAAAGGGTGCGCTACATTCCTTCTTGCAAGCCAATTCAGTTTGTACTTAGATGAAAATGTATCCATTAGCAAAGTTATGGGTTACACATATGTACTTTAGAAGACAAACTTTGATGGAACAGGAGGGAGCAGAATTAGATATAAATTACATAAAGTGGAGTGACTCCAATGCCTCATAACTCTTTAGGTCTTGTAACAGTTCTGATACTAAGGCAATGCCAGGCTCAGTATTTTATGCATTACTCACTATCTCACAATGCCAATAACTGAAGGAGAAGTTCAATGCAACCAAAGTGATGCTGAAAAAATGTTTTGCAAAGAATCTGAGAGCTCAAAAAGTATTTTCTCATTGACACTGGGCAGTTCTTTCAGAAGGACCCCACCTCTGCCCTTCCACCAGCCTACAATAACACAGCCACCACAATGCAGAAACCGGAGTGCCTGCACACTGCCACTCCCAACAAGTTGTACTAGTGTAAAACCATCTGCTCCAGCACAAAACTGGGATTACTCAGGATATGGGACTAATACTACCTAGTTCCAGGGCTGTGAGGGAATATAAATCCTTCTGCTGCATTTAATAGAAATTCTTTTCTGTAAAACCTACAGGCAGGAGATAACACATTCAAATCCTTAAATCAGCAGCATGACATTTACCTCATGGACAGAGTGGCTGTGTACTCCTTATGTAATTCTGCTTGTATTCTAGTTTTTCTCCAATGACCACAAGTAATTTATAATTTACTTTGCCAAACCTCTTTATGAAAAATGAGAAAGGGATAAAAAGGCAGATAAAATGAAGTATAAAGCATTTTATACTGACTTGTTTCTCTGTGTGTGTTCAGGAAAAATAGTTTCCCATGTTTTCTGAAAAAGTCATCTTGCCCTCCAAGCCGTAAGTATAATCATTTATACTACTGACATTATGTTTCTAGCAGCCAACCAACATAAAGCAAGTTAGGATGATCTGCGTGTAATGTTTATATTAAATATACTTATTAATTCTTTTAAAAAACATTCTGGGATTGGTTTAACCTTCACACAGTCACTTGAGATCATTCCTTTTGACATATTCAGACTTTGTTGGTCTGCACTGAAATTGCAGGCCAACAGTCTCAGATAGTGCTGTCAGAATGGGATAGATAAAAACAATTTTCAGATCTTACTTCAAAGTTGACGTGTCCATTTGGAAGGCGATTAGCACATCCTTCGTTCAAAAAATAAATGTCTTTGATCAGTAGGCTGAAGAAGGGGATCACAATCTGTGAAGAGAAATGACATAACTATTATCTTTCCAGTTCACTATTTTCTCTGCATGAAAGAAGAACTCAATCAGGAGAGAGAGGAGAAAAAAAGAAATACTAACTTTTCAGTGTTCTGTGCACTTAAAAAGCAGTATAGTGACAGGCAAGCATAAGGGTAGTAAGGTACAGAGGCACCTTCAGCCATCAGGAGGATGTACGCTGAAGTGAATATGAACTGAAGACAATGTTCACTCAGCAGAGTAACATGACTAAGAAAATGCTAATAACCGAGTTTATTATTAGCAGCCTCACTGTTTGACGACAAGATCAGACAGCAAAGAGCAAAATAAAATGGCAGAACTCTTCCTTTCTCTGTTGGGTCTTTATAAGCAAAGATGTTGAATACACAAATCGAGCAATTTAAAGACAGCTGGGAACCAAAGAACCAGTATTGTCCCTGAACAAGGAAAGACAGAATAAAATTCAATGACAAAGGACTTGCCTACAAACAGTTAATCAGGAGCTGTTTCATTTTCAACAGCTCCATGCATGGCTACCTCTCGAGGCATGTAATTTCCTTCCTGGTGCCTGATTAGTACAACCTGCTTCTCCAAATTAACCTGCAGACAGTAGGATTGAAAATACTAAGTTAGTTGACAGGAAACTGCCAACAGTAGCGAGAGAGATCATTGTAGTGCTCAAAATAAGCCCTGGGCATCATTTAAGGCAAAGTGGCATATAGCAGTGATCCAAGCCTTCTCTCTAATGCCATCAGAGGCAGGTCATAATTTGCTATAGGAAAAGTCTACTTCTAGGTAAGACTCTTGAAATTAATGGAATTACAGCAGGGATAAATTTGATGCCAGATGTTCTACGGCAGAAACCGGCTACAGCACTTGAAGTGCATTCCCAGCACTTCAGCAGAGACCCAGAGTGCAGCAGACTCCCTCTGGGTCCTCTTGTGTCATAACTCAAAGGGAAAAGAAAGATAATACGAAGGACCAGTCCCTGACAAAGCTGACTCCCAGAGCTCTAGGATTCGATAGTCAAATCTGAGTCTACTCATCTCTCCAGCACTGGCACTGTGATAGAAAAAGGCCACTGGGAGGGTTTGAGCTCTAAGGTCAACAGCCACCTCAGTGAGCATTTTCCTGTGGCAGCAACATCTGTCTTTTAAGCTACTAAGTATAAACTTAATCACCATGAACTTAAAGGGAAGCACATCGCATGGTAGAGTGTCCAGTGTTTCCACTGTTCGGTTTGTAAATTAACTCAGCTGTAGCTTAAGTGTGCACCAAAGTTACAAATGCTTTCATGGCACGCAAGACAGGCCAAGGGAGCAATCCTTTAGTTAAGTATTTAATGTCTTACTGTTACTCCATCTCATGCTGTACATCAGCTGTAACGGGATATGAAATGGACCTAGAACAGGATTGGCAGCTGTTATTTCCAGTCTACAGCCTTCACGATGCAACAGTGAGTGTGAGCAAGTCATAGACGTGACAACACTTACTGAGGCAAGGAGTCTACAAGCCACCACCAACTCTTGCTGTGAAAATGGAAGCCAATTTCTGTTTCAGATAAAATACCACATGCAGTAAACTGCTAAAGATCGGCATCTCTGCTGGCTTTTTTATGGGACAGCCATAGATAAACTCTGTCATGTCAGTGCAATAGCCATAAAAAAAACCCTGGACTGACACACCAAGAGCCACCGGCATTATCCTGATACATCCCACTGACATAATATAGGAATGGAAACAAAGCACAGCCTAACCCCTCAAAATCCTGAGCCCTCTTATCAGGGTGAGGAGGAACAATTTCTAGGCAAACTGAGCTAAGTGTGTTTCAGGATTCACTTCTATATCATCCAAACTAGATCAATCAACATGAGGTAAAGAATGCTATTGCGTCTATGTGGTATGTTTTCTACCAAAAATGATAACTCTATAACCAGTGTGATTTTCTAAGGTGGAAAGATACAGAGAGCTGGAGCCAGACACTGATGCCCAGCTAGAAATTACTGCCAGGTTCTCTGTATGTATTTTTTGCAGGCAGATGTGAGCTTGTTCTGCCCTGCTCCATGCTGCCAGGGAGCTAGGTGACGATCATTAGTGGTACTAAACATAAACGAAAAGCCTTGCTGAGAGGGAAGGTATATGAATGTGGGCTCAATGCCATGCTAATACGGCTACAAAGCCACCAGCCAGCTCCGAGCATGGGTAGAGCTTGTGCTCATATGCATCCAAAAGGCATCAGAGACATAGGCATGAAGGATACCAATTCTCTACAATACCTAGGATACCAATTCTCTACAGATTTTCAGGAGATTTCTGTCTTTGGGTCACCATTTATTCCCCCAATAAAAATATGTTACCCTGTATGTTTTTTTTTTCCGAATAGGAAAAGCAACAAAAGTGGATATAGTTACACTCTAATGTTGGATTCAACCCAGGCACTTTGCTAGCATAAAATCGGGGTTAGTGCCAGAAACTCGTATTTCACTCCCTTTTGATTCCCCGCTCCGTGCCATCCAACCCACCCACATGCTGAAGGACAATTGCCTCCTGCAGAAAGAAGAAAGCTAATGAGATCGGACATGTTCTTCCTCCATAGTATCAGGCAGAAACAACGCACAGTACTGCACTGTACATACTTCCAACATTTCAAAGCCAGAAAAATGTCATTAGCACAATGCAGGGTTTCCCAGTGGAATGACTTAATTTTGGAGATGGCATAGGTCAGCTGACTGCACAGATAAAACTAGACTTAGTTCCTAACAAGTACACCTCTCCGAATTCTGCATGAAACCATCAGCCCTTCTTCATTACCAGTCCTCTTGCCCTGCACTTTGGAAGGTTTATCTTCTGCTGCTGTATTGCCTCTCTCAGCTTTGAGGGCTGCCTTGCTGTGCCTTTTTACAAGCCTGCTCCTGGGCAAGTAATGAGTAGTTATAACTATGCCGTTTACACACAGAGAGAAGGGCTGTATGAGAACAGTGAGGACTGAGGTCAGGGGATTCTCCATGGGTATATCAAGACCCTTCTCCTCCAGCCTGTGCAACAGTCTCACATGAGCACCCTGAGGATGAGGATGGAGCAGGTGATGAAATCAGGCAGTGCTCTTTGTGCCAGAAGGCCGGTGTCACACGAGGGATTTGGGTGAGATGTGTGCACAGAGTAGGAGGAGGGAGGGTGCCTCAGGTCACTGGCTCACCCTGTCTCCCTCAGGATATAATTTAGCCGCTGAGCTGTGCTTCTGCTCAAGTGCTGTTCAAAATTCAGCAGGCCAAGACACCAGCCCTGAGGAGAGAATAAAGTAATGTTTCTGGTGAGGTTGCCAGTTAAACATTAGCTCCTCTGAGCCTACACGCAGTTCTTCCTGTGAGACATAACCCACTGCTTAGTTTGTTGGTCTGCAACAAGAGCGCTCCCTCCAGAGCTCCTTCCTTCTCAAGCAGATGGACTGAGGCCTGAAGCCTCCACCTGGGCTTCTGGGGTGGCCACTTGTCGAGAAGAGGGGTGGAGAAGATCAGATCTCAAACTCTGGTAAGCACAATTCAGTTTCAAGATAAAAATTTTCTTCAGAGTGAGCTCTGCCACAAGTTTGCCAAGAAACAACATTTTCTGTCAAAAAAGTGATCATGTTCTTTCAATTTTATTCAAACTCATTAAAATAAATAACCAATAATCTATCTTATAAACAAATGTCCTTAATTCATCCAGCAAGAATTACAAAATCTTGATACAAATTCTGTTGTATCTGACACTGTAAAATACCCAGTGGGAGTAGCTACCAAATCATATGCTTGAACATTTTCTTGAACTAATGTTATCTACACAAGGGAAACAGAACATGGGCTTTTTCTTATGTAAAATAGATTCCTTTCAATCTAATAATCTCTCTGCCCTCAGACTTAAGCAGCTAGGGGTAGAGATATGACAGAGATTGCTAACTTCTGCAGGAAATTAAGTAAAACGATAAAGCAACTGTTTTGAATATATGACGGTCGCAGAAGAAACGAACTGCAGAAGCATCTCAGACTGACAGGTCCTCACTGCAGTGTGTGAGAATGACAATTTCTCTGCCAGTCACAAACATCCAAAGACATTGACTCTTCTTTGCGCAGAGAAGTGCTTTTCAGAACAATTCGGTATACTCCCATTGCAGCTGAGTCAGCCTGCGACCAGATGCTGATCTCATTGCACTGTAAATGCTGTGAGATTCCATTAGCTTCAGCAGATTTACATCAAATTTACAGCGATGTGAGAGTAACATCTGGCCTGGCTCCTCTAGTGAATGAATACTAAATTCCATATTATGCTTGTTCATGCAGCATCTACTTTACCTTAGCCACGCTCTGTGCAGAGAGTACCCATTTATGACTATGTGCAATTGAAATGTTAAAAACAAACCCTCTTTCATAAAACAAACAAAAAAGAAGAAAATTTAATGGAGAAATAAAAAAATTAACAAGAAGCACACTGGGGCACAAAGCAGGAGGATCCTGCACTAACATGTCATCAATCTGATTTTTGCAGCATCAATGACATCTCAGAAAGCTACATATCTGCCACGAACACTGATAAAACACTTCAATATTTGCTCACCGAGATGGCAGCAACAACCAAATGAAATGAAAATTCATGAGGACAGAATTTCACCCCAAATTTGCTGCAATGGATTCAGATCAGACTTCTTTGCAGGACTTGTGGTAAGTCATCTTTCCCTAATGCAAATGGAGAACCACTTCATCTCCGAGTGCTGTGCCCTTTGCTCTCTATCTCAAATCACACGCTGCGCAGTAGGGGCTTGTTGGCACAGAGGCCTGGCTGGCACAGTTGTAACAAAAACACAGTTCCACCTGGGCCTGCCAGGCTCATGTTCCATACCAAAACAAAAGTAATTTTAGTCTGGAATACCTGTTCCATCATGTTTTTCAGTTGATGTGAATTTTCAAGGAGTACAGGGATTCTTGCAACAAAGTCCTCCACGCTGTGTGTCCTGACCTCCCTAGCTCTCCAATGTCTAAAAGCAAGTCCAGAAAAGCCCTGTGATCCATCTCAGACTCCTTTTGGCCACAGATTTACATTTTCAATTGCATTTAGCAGTGCACAAGCCTTGCACTGGTGTCCCATGGAAGGGAGGAAAGCATTTGCGTCAAGTCTTTGAGCCACTGACCCTCAGCAGCAATGCACACCATCCACTTGGGGATAAATGAGATGTGGTCACACCTACCTTCTCCCTATTGCTGTGTGCGGTGAGCGATCTGTGAGCGGCGCCCCGCAATGCTGTTCTGTAATTATAGAAGTTACCAGTAGGGTCCATCTGGTGCTAGATACACAAAAGACGACACATTGGTTAGGAAGCGACCTGAGTCCTCTGAAGACAACTTTACCTTCAGTTGTAGCAAACCCTGAACAGAGCCTAGCCTACATCTTCAAAAATCCACAAAAGCCTTGAACCAAAAATACAGTGAAAGATCTACAGATTGTGGCTGTTTGTACCTTTGATTTTTCTAGTAACAGTTTACTGGTTTTTATGTGAAGAATAAGGACTGCACGTTTTGTATATGCCAAATCCTGGTATCCTCAATACAAAAACCAACCTTGGGCCTTGTTCAGCTTGTTCAACCTTGGGAGCTTTACACTCAGCATTGTGTCTGTGGCCAAACAAAAGTGGCATCAGTGGAAGCACTATGGCTTGCAATCAGGCTCGTATTTTTGTTCTTTTTTGTCCTCCTATTTACTTGAGTGCTCCGATTTCCCTCTACGTATCAGCAGCTTCACACCTTCCTCACTACAGCTGAGAAACTTTAGCCAGAAACATGTCTATAAACATCTTGTGCCTGGATAAAAATGTCAAAATTCACAAACAAAAAAAAATCCAGAATATAATTCAAGCAGTTTATCAGCACTTTTTTTTTTTTTTTTTTTACCTCAAGAATGAAAAATTTGGCTGTTTTCACTTTTGACCAAGTCTTCTTTAGCCTGGAGACTGGACTCATGTTCATCCCAGCTGTGAGTGAGAAAGAAGAAAAGAAAGCCATGGATGAGAATCAGGTTTCCCCTTTTCATCCATGACAGCTGATGGAGAGACCTGGTTAGAAGTTGTACTTACAAATGATTGCCATCAGCGAATTAAAATTCCCTATGTTAAAGCACTCTCGGGCAACGTCAATGAAGAATTCGATGACTTGTGCTCGCTGTTTCTTTTTTGCAGGCTGCAAATTAAAATAAATTAATATCTCTAATAAGCATATGCAGAATTGGAGGGCATCTTGGGTATTTGTTACATACATAGCAGGGGTCCATGTACAGCTTGGGTCATCGTCTGTCACTCACTGGCCCTAATTCTGTTCCACCAGTCTAGTGGATGCTGGTGACTGGCAGTGTCTAAAATCAAAGCTTTCATTGCAGTGACACAGAAGAAATTCATGGCAATTCCCAGGCTTGCCTCAGTTAATGTCTTAGCGTTGGAACAGGCAGGCCAAACAGCCCCGAAGCAGTGCCTCAGCTCCCTGCTGGCCTCCCTCACGTCAGTGGGCACATCAGCACAGACATTCCTAAGGGCAGGATTTCACACCCATGTAACAGCAGCATCTTTGTCCCAGAAAGACTTTGTTTCACTGTATTAATCCCTTTCCCCTCTCCTGGCTCTTTCGGCAATATGGCCAAGGAAAATGGTAGCTTGCATTTTAAATACACATTTTAACTGGACTGGAATCACCCCACCTTTTCCAAAGATGATTTTCAAACGGCAATGCTTTTGAGTCACGGGCTATCTAGGCTGTTTACAGCATTACTATTCCCCCCTTCCACATCCTTTTCAAAGGAGAAAACATTAATTTCATTTTGATGGGGCCAAGTTAAACAAAATGAAATCACTATCAAGTTAAAAAAAACACTAGTCACAGTTACAGTAATGGGCAGCAGGACAAAGAGCCATGCAATGGGAATTCACAAGCACAACAGAGTTTTGGATGACAGATAACAAATACTGCTCCACCAGAATCTTTTCCAGCAGAAATCTCACAGGATAATTCAAGGCATTTTTCCCTCTGTTTTTCCCTGCAGGGTTCATTATTCCACACTGTGCTCCTACTACATCAAGAGAACAGTGTAGCGCCTGTGTGTCACCAGCTCTGTTTTGCAATATGTTTGTCATTTATCAGGTCGCTTCTGCGACTACATATTACTAAAACTTACCGTCAGATGCCTAGCTGGGTCATAAGAAATAAATCTCCAGGTTTGCTTATTAACGTACGATCTCAAACTGGTACTTCAGGCATGCGGTAAAACATGCCACATACTTTTCACTTACCATGCAAATTTCTGTTGCTACAAGATAGCAGAGTCTATTGAACCATTTCACATAGGCCTCAAGATTACTGGTCTTCTTCTGTTCACTGAAACAACTCTGGGGAGAAAAAAAGCACAGAAAGACATATAACTATGTTTCAGCAGCTGTCTGATCGCTAAGATAAATACTACACAAAGGTAATTACTTGGCTACATCTCTCATGCACGTGGAAGACTGTGCATTGAGGGCCCCTTTCAAACAGTCAGCGGGTAGGTGGGACGCACAGGGTCTAGCCGAGTGTGTCACACCGCACAATTCACACTAGTGTATCGAAAACAGCCCCATTTTGCCTGCAGCAAGCATTCACCAACAGAGTCTGCACTGACCCTTGTTCACTGGGATATTAACAGCTGGGGCATTGCAGAATTCAGGCAGCAACAACAATGTGCAGAAAAAGTAAGATAAGCAGAGTCTTCCACAGCATGCGCAGTTTGTGTCTTTGATTCCAGGACCTCCTTCACTTTAGTAAATGCAATCACTCACAGCCCTTTTCTGGAGCAGAGAGACCATAATTTTGTGAAGTGAACAAGAGATAAGCAAAAGAAAACACAGTTCTAGTCGCTTAAGTATTTTCCTTATTGAGTTTTCAGGATAATAGGCTCTCCAGTGACCAGTCTTGATGGCTGCTCTTGAACAGGTCACTACATGCCAGAAATACTCCATCGATAAGAGCCATTACAAGAAGCACATTTTTCACTTTTTTATGTGAAACTTAACATAAATTCCCATAACTGATACAGGCTGTGGGACCAGATACTTGGCTGAACTCTTCCAGTTCCTTTGACATCAACAGATAATTTCACTTCAGCAGAGTGATAGGGCAGTTCACACAGCCTGAAGATGTTACTTGGGATTATAAGAATTCAAGTTCTTTTCCCAGCCCTGAATTCTTAAACTGTCCATCTAGGACACACCACGCTCTAGAGTTCACGTGATTTATTTGAACATTCATTAACATCCACTAGAGGGTATCAGAGAATACTGCTTTTTTGTTATATTAAGATGATAATTTCCCAGAACTACCATAAATACACGCCACTAAGAAGAAAATCACAATGCATAACACAGATCCATTAACATCAATGAGATTACCCATATTATCTAAGTTAAAGAAGTGAATAAAACCCCCTAAGGAACAGGGTTTAGTATGATTCCCAAGGTAATTAAAGAAAATATTCACCTGTGATTCTGTATACAGGCACGTTTAGAAACAGAAATCACAGTACCATGATATGGAGCAAATCTTAACAAGGCTGAAATTCCTCAGCACTTTATGAGTAGACTAGATATACAATAATAAATATATTTTTAAAGCATCTCAAAGGTAAGCAAGCAGCATGTAAATATCAAACAAAACAAATGAAAACCAAAGCAGCCCCCATCTATCCATAGCAGTTGCTTTTCTTGTGCTTTGCAGTATTGTTCCTTGTTATAGCAAAAAACTACACAAAACCTACGTTTTGTTCTGAATACAGTAGTTCTATCTCAACACTGCTGTCCTGTGTCAGGGCATAAGAACCACAGCTAATACCACAAAACTTGTGAAAAATGTGCAACGGTTAAAGTTGAAACAGACTGCTTTTTAAAGGTTAAGCTTTATAAATGGCAACAATATTTAGCACCTCCCTAGCATCCTCCATCTGCAACTCAAAGTGCCTGATAAACATTCATAAGTGAAGCCTTTTGAAGCCCTCATGCAAGAAAGATGTTTAATATGATCTCCAGCTGGAGGGAATTCAGACCAGAACCAATTCCCTGTGGTTAACAGGGGTGGTCTTCATGAGTCGGGGAATGATATGTCACTCCACGTAAAGTTTGTGCTCCTATGTACAATGTTCTGCCAAGTCCCACACGATCCCTTGGCTATACCTTACCCTGGTGTGCAGGCTCTTCTAAATCATCACTGGCACCTCTGGTCAGCCCAGGGTGGAGAAAAGTTGCAGACTATCTCTACTTTCATCAGCCTTGCTAACTTGAAGCCTAATAATTTGTTAGTGCCACGTCCTGTGTGAAAATGTTACGGCCGTTTTGCTTTAACTAAGGAGATCCTCCTGCGGGACATCATTGCCTTCAACTTCAAAGGTAATGCAGCGGTGCATCCTTGCTTTGCGCCTGTTATTTTCTCTGTTGTTACGCACTTCATTGAAGTCACAGAACTCTTACTGGGCAGCACCTCAGTGTTCAGATTTGCATTTGAAGAATATGCATAACTGTCAAACAGCTTGTCATAGTCTGTCAAGATTATTTGCTCAGCTCTCCCATCCCACCATTATTTTCAGGATCTCTGCCTCTCATTCTAATCCTTCCCATCCACCTTAGCTGATGTTTCCTTACCCTTACCTTGTAAAATCAATTTCTCTTCACATCTTGGTGGTATTCTGTGCTGGCCCTGCATTTGAAATTCCAGATACAGCTTCAGCTGTTGTGCATACATTAGTTTATTACTGAACATTCCGTCTTCGTCTTAGCACCCCTTCCCCTCTATGGCTTTATGCAATTTGATTTCACTCACTGCTGCCTCCCTCCCGCTCTT
>NW_010522807.1:26915-39245 GCF_000687285.1 Phaethon lepturus
CACTCAAATTTAGTGCCCTCATTTGATCTCTTTATTTTACTTCACAACAGATATGACAACTGTTCATTTTCAGTCTTGTCCCTTGCTGAAAACTCACTGTGGCTGGTTTGGTTTCATGTTTCTGACACATCTTTGCTACCTTCAGGTTCCTTCCTAAAGGATGTGATCAATGCTCAGAATACTTGAAACACCATCTCTGCCCACTCCCCTCTCTCTGAAACCAACTGCAGAATCTTCATAACTCCAATAACAGAAGGAAAGAGCCCAATGTTGCACTTTTTATCCATCCATCCATCCATCCATCCATCCATCCATCCATCCATCCATCCATCCATCCATCCATTTTTTTACCATTACAAGCTATTGTGGTGCTCTGAGGGCAGCACTATAAAGAGAGTTCTTCCTGTTATGTTCAGCATCCAATGACAAAATTCTGCCATTGATCTATAATCTCAGTGGGAGTCCATATGCAGTTCTGGGGAAGAATCTTCCATTCTCTTTCTTTTCTGGCAGTATGTGAAATCTCCGACTCTCCCTCTCCAGCCAGGAAGTCTCTTTCCTTATTGAGGCACTCACTGAAACGCTGCTTCAAACCCCACTGGAATCAGTGGAAAGAATCCAACTGGCTTTCACAGACTTTGGATGAAGCCCTGATCAGACACTCCGTTCCCTGCGGTGCTTTGGGTTAAAAGCTATTGTGTAGAGAGAGAAGAGTATGTTGATTCATGACGCACTGACTCATTACTGTGGTGTCTGGGCACACACTATGGGCATTACATCACGTCCAGAGTCTTTACGCTTCAACGCTGGGAACAGACATTCCCTGGCTGTGTACAGCCGCAAGCCATCTGCCCTGGTCAAAGCAGGTTAGGAGGAACAAGCCAGAAAGCAGAATATCAGAGTGCTGGCCAGTCTCAGGCTAGAATATACTTTCACCAGGAAGGAATGGCAATGACCTGCCAGCGCGAGCTCTACCAACAGGTCTCATCCTTGCTGTGAGAATACAGGTCATCAGCTGGCCTGGCCGTGGTCAACACGTGCCCCAGGCCTTGCTCTCATGGATCTCATTACATCAGTTCATCTAGAACAAATAGTGATTGCAGGAGACACTTTGCATGCAGACAGATCATACCTTGGTGCCATCCAGAGGGTCTTTATGTACAAATGCCTGCACAAACTCCTCAGGTCCAATGTGACTTAGCCTTTCCTGGGGGGGGAGAGAGAGAGAAAGAAATAAAACACCCCAAAATCTCTTCTGTTTCTCTTGGTAAGTCATCCCCATTATCTGTCAGCTCTGAATGGTGTTACTGAACTGGTAGACAGCCAACTAGCACCAGATATTAAAATTCATAAGAACAAATAGAGTTATTTCAGCAGAAGGAAGAAAATGAGAATAAATATATCTCATTACTGACAAGCCACAGGAAAAGCCCTCTCCACTGCACAGACAGAAGGGTGCTGGATGCACAAGGCTCCATCTGGGAGCCAGCAGACCTCAGTTTTGTGCTTGGTGTTGCCACAGACCCGCTGTGGTCCAGCATTACTCAACAGCCTTGTTTCCCAGCTGTTAAAATGGTAGCAATAATTGTGATCTGGTAACCATGGCAATCCATTGCTCATCTGCACACACAGTGCCCTGACCCTACCTCCCTACCCAGTGAAGCTCAGGTGAAGCCCCAAGGTGGTGGCTCTGTGCCACTGGGGAAGGAAGGCATTAATATAAGCATGTGCATCTGCAAAGACATTGCTTATGCTGTAGAGTGTCCCAGGCATTACTCAAAACAAGAGTAAATAAAGCATCCAGATCTATCTTAGTAAAGAACAGTTCACTTCCACCAGCTCCTGAACAAACCTGGCAGTTCCAGCCACACCACTGGCCTTCTTATTAGGCTTTTCAATTCCCTTAAACGTGTTTATTAGAAAAAAATATTTGTTGTAGGCCAGAAAGGTATTTCAGAGGAGATATTTTGGAATTACTACAGCCCAAACTTAGAACACTCAAGCAACAACAAAATTAATGGTAGTTTTGCTTAAGTGAAAATGTTATGGCAATTCCTATGCCATTTCTCTTGGCTTCTCACCTTGCCACTGATAACCATATAGGACTCTTACTAGCAAATAACTGTTATTAAATAAATAGCAAATAGTTCTTACTAACAAATAAGCTTCAAACAGTTTCAGTGCAGAGTAGTTCCTGTACCAGATGCAGTAAGTGAAACAGAAGGTAGATATCACTGATTATAGTAAAGTGGGATGAAAACCTCTAGCTGCATCAGTCTTAAAAGTGCAGTGGTGCCCCAGTTACAGGGAATCTCCTCTTGGAAAACAGTTGTACTGTGGAGGGAAAGAAAAGCAAGGAAAAAAACCCTCAAGGCAGAAGGACTTCTACTGTCTGGCTTAAGTCATATAAAGCAGAGAGCCAAAGTTGCATGTTCTGAAAACTAAGGTGAGAAGATGATCCTAAATTTGGGGGTTCTGAACTATTCCACTTCTTGCCAAATAGAGCATCAACTACCTTCAGAATTCCCAAGGCTAACTCCATGATATTCACTCCAATCTACAGTCCATTTCATGGTTGTTTTTTCCAGCCTTTCAAGAATGAATACTGTCTACAGGAGGACAGGCAGCAGGGAATCATTACAGCACCAAGAGATCTGCAGATGGCAGCAATTTTTTATGTTCTTCTGTGAACATCCAAGAGGTCTACACGGAGGACCTGAACCTGGGAGAAGGGTGTGCAACACAACAGTCTGTCCAGCATCTGGGTACTGCAATTGGAGTGATTACCACCAAAAGCCTGTTTGAGAGTGAGCTGCAGTCCACGGAGGGAAACAGCAGGACTTTGTGGGTGGTATTTGAACACCCTTGTACGTCCATGCACAAAGTCCAAAAGGGAACAATGAAAACCACATCAGACAACTCAGATGCTTTGTGTACCTGTTGGAACAGATTTGAACTGTTAAAATTTCTTCCAAATTAATAAAAGGGCTAATGACCAGCAATTTCAATAGCACCTTCAGGTTGCGGGGCTCAGGGTACCTTACAGAAGTGGGAGCCCTTTGACCTTCCTGTGACTATGACTCGCATTTCACAGATAAGCAGGGTGAAAAGTGACCCACCTTGAGGTGCACAGGAACATGGATATACAGCTTGCTTTGCAAGCTTCTCAACCTGTCAAACCCTGCCTCCTGCTGCAGTGCTGATACAGCACGGGATGTGCTGCAGCAGTGCAGACATTTTTTGGTTGTGTCTGGAATACTTAGCAGCTGATGGCTTAAAATAATATCTCTGACTGCCGACATTGGGAACCATTCCCACTTACCAGCTCCACATGTGTCAGCTGCTGAGCCAGAGTATAAGGGTCACTGCAGACGCTCAGGATTTCTCTCTGAATTGATGGAGGTTTACTTTTAAAGGCAACCAGCTTATCAGAGACAGCAGCACTGATCTTGACAATCCCTTCTTGCCCATGGCTGAGGGTCGCAAGCTTCTGATTCAGGGTTTGCAAAAGCTGATTCATCTTTTTCCAGTAGGCCTGGAGAGGCAGGGAGAGGAAGACACATAAACCACCCACAGAACTTGACAAAGAAGTGGTTTTATGCTGAATTTTCCCTTCTGCAAAATACCCCTAAGCCAGCAACAGGTTACCATTTTATTTTCAACAAGCCTATTTCAGAATAAGCAGTTGGCTTAATTACAGTTCTGCGCTCTGGACCACAGAAACAGGCTGCAGTCAAGAGAAGAGGCAGGCAGGACTGGTGGGTTGGACTGGCACTGATACTCACATGTTCCTGCCAACCTCAGGATCAGAGAGCTAATGCTAAAACATGAGTTATTGCAGCTTTCTGGAACACAGCAGCATTCAGTACCTATCCTTTGTGTCAGCTACGTGTTGGCCAAGAACTCTACCTGTTAGTGGTACCTAGCCAACTCTTACTTATTAGGAATAAGAAATGTTTCTAACACTATTCTCTCCAACCTTTTGAGCTGAGAGCAGCAGAAGCATGCTGCTACTTGCTGCCCAGTTGGAATGGTCTGAGCATCATGTAGCTTTGAGTATTTAATATCCAAAATGTTAACTGCTACTGAAGGAAGCTCATATCATATTCCAAGCACAGCCATGTGCTCAGCAGGATGATCATTACTAAGTTGCTCAGGCTGTTCTCAGAGCTGGAGATGCTCTTTACAGACACTGAGTGGAGCTGCTGGCCATGGAGGATTGGCAGAAAGAAATGCCTTCAGCTCTTCATGACTGACAGATGCAGACATCATAAAACTGAGATAATTGAGAGAATTGGTGGATCGGCTCTAAAGACAAGGATTAATTAGAAACGTTCTTGGGCAAAAACCTTATGTGGAGCATGGGGTGTACCCTGCTGAGGAATATGGCCTCATGGGCTTTCCCAGCCAGAAAAAGGAGCATCAGGCATGGGTTCAATGGGTGCTTGCTTGTCCTGGTTTCAGCTGGGATAGAGTTAATTTTTTTCCTGGTAGCTGGTATAGTACTGTGTTTTGGATTTAGGATAAGAATGATATTGATAAGACACTGATGTTTTAGTTGTTGCTGAGCAGTGTTTACACTAAGTCAAGGACTTTTCAGCTTCTCATATTTCCCCACCAGTGAAGAGGCTGGAGGGGGGGCACAAGAACCTGGGAGGGGACACAGCCAGGACAGCTGACCCCAACTGGCCAAAGGGATATTCCAGACCATATCCTGTATATAAACTAGGGAGAAAGCTGGCCAGGGGGCTGCTGCTTGGGAACTAGCTGGGTATTGGTCAGCAGGTGGTGAGCAATTGCATTGTGAATAACTTATTGTATATATTCTATTATTATTATTATCATCATCATTATTATTCCTTCTTCCTTTTCTACCCTATTAAACTGCCTTTATCTCAACCCATCAATTTTACTTTTTTTCCCCCAATTGTCTCCCCCATCCCACTGAGGGAGGGGAGGGAGCGAACAGCTGTGTGGTCTTCAGCTGCCTTCCGGGTTAAACCACAACACTGCTCAACTTCAAAGAGCATGGTCACTTGGGAAAAGTTTGCAGGCTGGCCTACTACCAGCTCCTCTTCCAGCACAAAGACACACAGTGGAGAGAGCCTCTGGCTGCTCACAAGTGCAATAACTCCTTGCTCCCCGTCCAAAGAGAACTTAGTAACATCAAGTTGCCAGTACCATCAGTTTGTAATCTGTCAGTGTGAAACCAGAGCTGGCACGAAGCCGTCTTCTGTTACATCTGTACTGCACAGCAGATGTACACCCTGGCACGCTCCACGCAGTCCTCATCATCACAACAGGGACTTGGCCGGAGTGTGCCTTCCCATGAAGGCCAACACACACCTGTGTTGCATCCCAAGCTGGATGCAGCCCAAGTGAGGTCTTGGGAAGTACTCCCGAATCCCATGGTTTAGATACAGCCTTTGTCTTCTTCAGATTTTTGTAGACTGTGGATAGTCTTCAGTGTTACGCATTGACAGCACTCATGTTTTAGGTGTTCAAGGTACCAGAAGGCAGAGTCAGTGCTCTTCTCACCTACACAGGATCCCATCTGCACACTGGAAGTAGCATCTCCTACTGCTTCACAATGAAGAATAACATGCTCATGTCTACCCTGTTTCCATTACAGTCTGAGACTGGAAACCTTCAGAAGATCCCAAGTGCTTCAACTTTTGCTGCAACACTGTAACTTTCATACATCTTTCCTAGCAGAAGGTTTCACATTGCTGAGGAACCTCTCATTTCACTCAAGGAAGATGCTCTCTTGAGCTGGGCTGGAACACGGACCACATAAGCAGGATGTAGTTAGGCGTTTTTGCAAAACAGAGCTGGTAAGTCCAAAATGAAGCAAGTACTTAGAAGGCAGGAAGGACTTGTCTTGGAGAATGACAACATATGTTATATTTGGAAGCAAATCACACAGGAGGAGTGAAAATTGAGTGAGGAAGATGTTTAAAAAAAATGAGAAAATTAAAAAATATTCTTTGTTTTTATCTGTTCCTGATGTATACTAGCTCCAGGGAAGAGAGACTACTGGCCGTCTTCATCTAACTCCTCATTCAAACAGATGGTCACGCTTTTGATTTACAAAGACTGTCCTGGACCCAAACTACTGATCACCATGTAAATATTTCTCTGGTTTACATCCAGGTGTGTTTGCAAATCTCAGCATATCTTATCAAGCTCTATGAATAGAAAGTTATTTTTCAGTGGAAACTCAAATAGCAATATATTTGGTATTTCATGAACATATTTTGTAAACAGGGGGATTAATTTTGGGGTTGGGGGGCAGGCATGGCACTAAAATCCAAGTCTTCTACAGAAGATAAAACATCTGACTAAAAAACTTCTAACTGAAAACCTGGTTCTCTTTCAAAAAGGAGTTTGGATAAGAAATCTTGGACCAGCCATTTCTCTGCAGTATTAAATTCTTCACTGTTTGGATGAAAAGCCAAAAAGCAGCATAAAATTGCTTGAAAGACATGCATATTACCCAGACTTTCAATAAATCCTTATCAAGAAATCTAGTTTCACCTAGTATTGTAGGGAATATGGCACAATAATATATATAGACAAGAGTAAACAAAGACTCAGGTAAGCCAACCACCTACTAAAGAATGAAATAAGAGAAAGACTTAATGGACACAAAAAAGATTACTCAGAGCTTTTGAAGAGATTCACTAAAAATAGGTTGGGTGCACCCTTGCCTAAAAAGCTTTTTTGTGCGTGTTGGAGGAGAAATTAAAAAAAAAAAAATCCTGCTTTTGCCCTTTTAAAAACATTTCTTGCCTTCTTTAAACTATGCTCACTAAGTGAAAACAACATTGTTCATTACCTTCAACATGCTGGTAATTACCTTGCCACAAAGTGACCCCCTATTGTACAGGGGCTGCATGCTGGACTCTCTCTCACTTCGATGCCACATTAACAGTCAATAGAAGCATACTACTGTTTAATATTTAAAGAAAATGTTTTGTTCTTAACTGGAAAAGTTCTTTGGAAGATGGCAGGCCTCAGCAGGTGGCTGAGGAGCTCAAATTTTAATTAAAATGTCTAACTCTGAATGCAAATCACAGCATTTACTAAGAAATGCTTCTCAGCATGGACACCTTTATAAGCACATCACAGAGCCTTTAGAAAGTGGACTCTACAAAGGACAGGAGCACACACTGCAGGGGAAAATCCTGCATTAACCTACATGGACTAGATGACCTCACAAATCTTTCAATCTTTAATTTCTATGATCCACAACGGGCACAACTTCCTTCCAACAACTAATGGGCACCACCACTCTTTCGTGCTGTCCCTTAAAAAAGGAAATTTGCATTTGCAGGATATGAGCTGCTTCTTAAATTAATTATTAATTTTTCTCAGGCATAATCACTTGCAATTATAGTACCTAGTAAAATTTGAAAAACAATGATTCTCCCCGCAGCGTACCCATAAGCATTGGTACACAGCTATGCCCACTCCAGAGCGAAGGTGTGCAGCACTTGCTCAGGTTACGCAAATAAACTATTGCTTTGGATGCAAAAAGTTGATTTTTAGCATTTATGGCTCTCACCAGGGCAGGTACTGCTTTTAAAGAGCACCCATAAAGCCCCTGTTCTCTGTCCTTTTGGCTGGTTCCTTCTTTCCAGTGGACATGATTTTGGTGGGTGCGTATGGGTTTCTCTCGCTTCAGATGCTGAAGGGCTGCAAGGCACCTTTCTTGGTGACTGGCAGGAGCAAGTTCATTGCCTCTTCCCTGTGAAGGAGAAGTTTTACTGCTCTGCTCAACAGAATCGAGGCCACCTTGGCTCTTTTTGAAAGTACTTTGTGTTCCCTTCACCTCCATCAAAGGGTCACGCAGCTTCCCCTTCCCACCCCTTCTCCCCCACGGGCTGGCCAGCCCAGACAGCCAAGCCATGCCAGCCTAGAGCCACCCAAAAGTGCCAGCTGTGATGCCAGCCCAGCCCAAGAGCAGCTGTTTCCATTTCTCTCGTGTTTCATGTGGGTTCGAGGGTCCAATTTAATTTCTGTTGTGCTGCAACCCTGCTAGTTCCTCCTGTCTTCTCTCCACCCCTTTCTTGGACTCATGGGTATACGATTTTTGTTCTACTAAATTGCACCCATCTGTGGCCTGAAGCCAGGCCTTGATGTAGCCAATGGAACTGAATTCTTCCACATCCCATGGTTAACCTAGAAGTAATTAGAGACTCTCTATATTATTTGCTCTTATCCTTATTATTTTCATGGATTTTGTGGTATCTTTAATGTTTCTGAATTAGTTTATAGGATTCAGCCACCTGAATTTGCAAGCAGGTCTCCCAGAGACTCCACTCACTGTGTCCTACTCTGCCACACACATGGCTCATGCATTTGAACACCAAGACCATACAGCCATCTAGACTGAGTTTTGCCCAGCAGGCCACATACTGCTGTCTTCCACCACTTTCACGCTCCCAGAGAAGCTACATGCCCATAAATATCTGTATTTTCTTTAAATGTAAGGACTGTCCCTTGCTATCTCACCACATCAGCCAAACAGACTGGATTCAACAGGAGCTATCTCGTGGCCCATAGATACTGTGAACTTTGATGGGGATTCCAGTGGCATCAGTCAAACTGTGATCAGAGTCTGCTGCTCTGTGCCTGCTCGCCTCCTGTCTGGCTCCCTGCTTTACAATATCACCCAGCTCAAGCATAGGGCCTGCGAACTCTTTACACAGGACAGGAAGGTGTAAGCCAAACACTTGTTAGAATCACTAATGAAAAAGATGACAAAATGCAAAGATTGTTTTTAAAAAACCTGACAGACTGAAGACATGTAAAATAAGGAATGAAAAATTAGGTTTCGGCACAGGTGGTCAAGGACATAAACAAATGGAGAAGGTGAGAGAAAAAAGGACCATAAACACCCTTTGGTGGTTACTCTTTCACAACCCCTCATTTTCTTAGAGAGAGGAAGCCTTCATCAGGTACCTTCAGGCAACTGATGATCCTTTTTAGCTCCCCAGCGCAATCACTTGACGACTGGCTGATTGCTTCACTCCTCGCTTGCTAAACTAAACATCCTGGAGCACTCCCTGAGCCACGGCTTGGCCAGGATGGTTGGTCTCCAGTCACAATACTTCACTCCTCTGCTAAACTATAACTTGGGAGATCACAGCTCTGTTGCTATTTAAATCATGACCACCACATTCAGTCTATGCTATGCCTCAAATTTTCCCTCTGTAAACCAGGAACGTTATTCTCTTATAATCTGATGTGCAGTAGATAAATTCTACTGATCACTCCAATGTGTCCCTGTGTCACTGCCACAGGGGTACCTAAACTGAGAGGTGTGGCTTTCAGGGAAGCTACTACATGTTTCAACTGTCAGAGCAGAACAAAACTGTAAGAGTTCCCAGGAAGAGACACAGAACAGAATACGCCAAAAGGAGGAACCAAGTGGGAAAATGAACAAAACATCTCCACACAATGTCCTAGGTCAGACATCCTCACCTCATCACATGGGGCTATCCTGTGAATCATGTCTTTCAGGTGGCCAATCATCCGCTCCTCCTGAAAGTCATATGGGAAGGTCTCCATCCACTCTGTCAGCAACTGTAAGATTTTGGGTCCAAATTTTCTGACCCGTGCCTGAAATGGAAACCAAAATGATGGATAGGGATTGAAACATGTTTACTCATTAAAGTTTCCCAGCAAATATGTATCTCACTGAAAGCGGAGCCAGATTTTCAAAGAAGGAACTGATGGTTGCACCTGCAAAATCTGCACACATGCAAACAAATACTGTGGTGCACAAATTATATGTTTTGGTATGCAAAATATACCAGCACTTAGATGCATGCACAACTGTCTGTTTTACATGCAGATTTAAATATTCTGTACATGCAGTTGGTCAGTTTATGGTTGGATGGACATTTTGTTGATGCAACCTTTATACCTTTTTTAAAAACATCTGGCCTTTTTACTCATTTGAACCACATGTTCTTCCATTTTGTACTTACAACCTTCCTACGTTTTCATCCTTTCCTGAAAAACTGATTGCAATGTATTTCTTGACCAACAAAGAGGTGAGTCTTTTGCTTTCTGGCCATAAGAAAAAACTGCTTAGTGATCACTGGCAGATGGAGCACGAGGAAGAAAAGACGGACAAAACACCAGCACTTTAGTAACCTTACCTGGGCTACTGATAATGTTGCTCTCTTCCCAGCTGAGCTGAAGGTCACGATAGGACAGGGATACCCACTCACATAACACACAGCCAATGCCCACTTTATTTTTGGTGTAGATTTATCTGAGGATGCAGCAGTGGGAATAGTCAGGAAGATATGGGGCAAGGAGGGAAATGTGGGGAACAGCACAATTGGTGCATTAGTATTATCTCAAAAGATGGCCAGTGCAGCTGCTTCGAAAGCTTCCATCCTCCGTTATCCAAGCACACGTGAAAAGGAAATTGCGTTAAACAACAAACTTCATTTTTATTTACAGAAAACAGAGACCAAAACAAACAGCCTTCTTCTGCATCCTACGTACTGTAGCTAAAGTACACCCTGTAATCAGGAAAAATTATACTCTTGAGCTCCACAGCTCTCTGCTTTTCAACCAAGGTGGTTAAAATGCGTATTTCAGCTTTCCAACAACAGCAGGTTTCAATGAACCACATCTCTAAAAATAACTGCTGTCAGCTAGCATTAAGCTCATGCTCAAAGACCAGCAGGTGGCTGCTAAAGGGAAAGCTTTATTGGAAACTACAAAGGTCTGGGGAGACATTTGCTCCAGCTGTGTAAATGGCTATTAGGAATTGAAGGAGAGGATTTTGTGCAAGTCACAGGACACAACTCAGGGGAAGGGAGGTCACTTGTGTGCAAAGTTTCAAAGTCAGCCCCACTCTCAGGAACAGAAAATCAGCTGTGTTCCACCAGCTCTGTGTTACTGCAGGCTAGTCCAAAATGTAGACTCACCTCAAGCAGAGTGGGAGATCTTAGTAGTAAGATAATGTTTCTCATTTTTTGCAAAGTTTAATGAGTAGCAAAACTTTGCAATGCTCACATTTTAATCCTCATAAATTTGCATCTGCCATAGCACTGGCAAACAGAACCCATCACACCTTGGAAAAGTTGTTTTGGATGCTGTACCTCATGCAGATACTTCCGTTAACACAGACTGTACGGGCAACCCAAGTATCAGATTCCTGTGTAGCCTGGCTGATTGCTCTCCATAGTGAGAGCAGAGCTCCTGTTACTTATGCAACTGGTTGCCTGGGCAAAAACAAGAACACGTGTTCAGATGTTGGTGATTCAGTATTTGATGCTAAAAAAATACTGTTTCAAAGCTGGAAAGGCTGATCTTGAGAATCATTTCAGAATTCTGGGTTTTTTGGAAAGTTGCAACTAATACACATTCTTCTTCCCTCCACTGCACTGAAGATGCACCTCCTGCTCCAGGTAATGCACTGGAGAGATCGTCATCAATGCACCAAGGAGAGCATGGGTGGAATCTAGCACTGAATAGGATCCAGTGGGATCCATCTCCACTGTAGCGTCTGTGAGACTGCCAGAGGATGCACACGTGTTGTTACACACTGTATCAGTCTGCACAGTCCCTAGGGCAAAACAGGAGGAGTGCCGACACAGTAACAGCTTGGGTGTTCTCATTCTGTTAGCTTGTCACAGCCTCACCACTGCTTCAACTCATTCCTGGTGTGCCAGACAGCGCCGCTCTGCAGCACGGCTGTGCGGACAATCTGCCGGTGCAGGCAACGGGAGGTTAGTGGGTAGCTGCATGCTGTTACGTAGCGTTCAAAATGACAGGTAAGGCCAAGAGGAAATATTACTGTACCAGAAGCAAGAAAGCAAAAGGGCAGACACATTAAGTAAAAATGGGAGAGTGGTGTGTCGACATCTGCAACTAATAGCGTGTGAGGTTTACATCCTACCTCCTTGCATTCCGCAGGCTTCATCAGAGCCTTAAAGAAGTTAAGAAGGAAAGTCACCTGGGAAGACTGAGACAGGGGGAAAGGGAAAATTAGAAGAAGATTTGAAGTGACTAGTGCCCGGAGCACTGCTCTTGGACATGGATGCTAGGATGTCTCAATGTCAGGATCTCGGCGGCAACCATCATCCTTTATGAGAAAGTTTCATTCAGTCCAACGGGAGGCAAAGGACACACTCCAGAGCCCCAGAATTCTCTGCCCATTGAAAATACCCCCCATTTTTCTGCTGCAAAGAGAAACTAACCTTGTCCAGCACGGGGTCATCCAGCCGCTGCTGTTCAATGCACTTGTGACAAACACGGGACAAAAGCTCATGGGGTTCAATGAAGAGTCTGGGACTCAGC
>NW_010522807.1:39276-72158 GCF_000687285.1 Phaethon lepturus
ATAGGCTTTCTGCGGGAGAGAGAAAAGCAAACCTGCTGTAAGCAGACACCCAGTGGGTAATATTAGCCATAAAAACCCCAAACTCCACAGTTTTTGCATTTCCACTGGGACAGACCTTTGTCTAAAACACATAAGGATTCCTGACCCTGAAAACGGAACTGGTTACAGTGGACGCAGGAGGCAGTGGCATCTCCTTCCTCCACAGCACCCAATTCCAGCCTTTGGTTGGCCAAACCCTGTGCAAACATCCAGCGAAGACAATGTGTACGTCGCTCTACAGGAGCAAGCCCAGGTATAGGAAACAGCACAACTGGGGGGCACCGAGGCCAGTGAAAGCTAAATGTGTAGACACTCATGTACCTCTGTGTTGTACTGGGTTATGAGCTGCAGACACCCCAAGATTAGTCACGACTTACTATCACCCTGCAGGTCTCACCCAGCCTGTTTTAAGGAATATTTCATTTATTCTACTAACTCCCGAAAATTCATTTCTATCAGCCAAGTCATCACGTGCAGTCCCACATCTGTGTGAAGCAGGCCTGTTGGATAAATCCTTGGATTATGTAAGGTATTCCAGCAGTGAATTTAAAATATATGCATGAATCCTCAGTTGTTTGCAACCTAACCCCTCCCGGTGCCTGAATTATCTTCTTTCCCCACACCTAGCCATGCTCCTGAGCAGCAGGTATAGTATTACATATCACATGTTGCTTAATGAAAATCTCACAGCCTAATCTGTCCATTATCTATTTTTATTGCCTGTCTGTTCTTTTTTTTTTATATGCTTCTTTATTACTTATTTTTAGCTGATCAGAAACTAAGCTGCGGGAAATTTAAAACATGCTGTCTGCTCTGCATTGATAACTTTCGTAGTCTTCTGAACTGCCCAGAAGTCAATGCTACTCTACTACACTCAAGTGCTTTGAAATACAAGCCTTTCCATGGAGATATATTAGCCCTTAAAAGTCTTCCAGTCAAACTTCATCAAATTCCACCGAGGATGTGCAAAATCCAGTGAAGTCAATGGCTTGCAGGATCATAAACCTGCTTCTAGTTTAGATCCTCACACTGTTGGTGAAGAAACACTGAATAGTCACTGATGGAGCAAGGATTAGGATCTGCACTGTGCTGTTCAGTGACTGCAGAGTTGGTGTGAATATAATCCTAGGTAAAGTATGAACCCATCAGGAGGATTGTCTCTGTTGTCACTGAGGAAATGCTTTGTACATGCAGACAAACCTGGATGACTTCAGCAGCTGCTGAAATTCAGCTAATTTAATGCCAGTTCAGACTGGGAGTTTTTTGCTTCAGTCTTCATCAAAACCTCTCTGGGATGCACTGCTATTTTTGAAGTGCTCCAACTGCTATATCACTAATTCATCTCCACCACAGCTTCCCCCCCTCCAACCCGTTCTCTTATTTAAAGGCAGTATCAACTTTGGGATCTGCTTTTTCATGGGAACAATTATAGAGCAGTGAAACAGCATTTAAAGCAATGCATCAATTTACCAAACTTGAATTGTATGCATCTTTTAAATTGGCCCTCTTTAATTCAAAATCTAACACATTTGCACTTCTGCATAAAGTGTTGCCCCAACTCATCAAAATTAAACTGTTTATTATATTGTGAATTGCTTACTTCAGGGTAGTAATCAGTGGTAGGTATCAGATGCTGGATTAGAGCGTCCAGAGATGCTGAGGTAAGGTTTCCATCCTGGAAGATTAGGCCTCCTTGTTCATCTTCTTTTGAAGTATGTAGATGAGGGCTGAAGCCACATGGGGTAAACATACTGGTAGAACTCAGCGTTTGGGGCATGCCTTCCTACAACGGACAGAAACTCACATCAGGGACAAGATTCATCAGATTCACAGCCACATCTGTCTTCTGGTTGAATAGAAAAACACAAGCCACTAATGAGAGCTTCCTGTTCACAAAATTAACCTGATCCCTTCATTTATAACCTCTTTTATCGTTGTCATTAGCAGACCATGCCGGCGACATGAATTACACAGGAAAATGGGACATTTTGATTTATGCTTTTGGGCCAGAAAGGGACAGCAGCTGCTTTGGGCTCACACTCCAATTGAGAGCTCTGTGGTGATCCCCTTTTTGCTACCAGCCTTGGTCAGTCCCATGTAGGAGAGGCGAGATACTTGGGATTTGAATTCAGCAGGTTCCTGAGCAGAACAGAGCTGTTCGTTTGAACCTCTGTCCCGCTGAGAATGAAGCAGGGAGAATTTAGGGTGAGAGAGGGAGAGGAAAGGGGTGCGACCTAAGTCTGGCTCAGGATGGACCTTGAGAAATGCTCTGTGGCTCCCACAGGACAGGAGAGGCGTCAGAGTGAGCGAGGGGGTAGAAGCAGGAGCAGAAGTCAACTGGAGGAGGATGGAAAAAATGAAGGGAGTCGGAGGGAATGGAGAACGTGGGAGCTGAAGAAGAGATTAAAGAGCAAGGAAAAGAGAAATGAGGAAAAGGGAGAAGGCAGACACCTGCACTATTTTTGGAGCCTGAAGTTAGTCAGTCCCAGATCTATACTTAGGCACTAAATAAATGTTTCAGCAAGATCCTGAGCACTCATCGGCTTCACTAGAGATGCAGAGTCCTCAGCACCTTCCAAAAGGAGGCCAGACAAACTTGGAGCGTGTAACCCAGTTTCAAGCTCCCTGTATTTCAGTTCTCTGGGCTCTCTGGGTTGCGTTTAGGCTCCATCTCAATTTTGTGTCTTACAATCAGCTTTTAACATTTCTTCTGTTGAGCAAAGTTGTTTTGTTCCTGAGTTGGTGCAGGAGGACAACAGATTTTGCCCTGAGAGCTTTAAAGCATCTCCAGCTGCCTCCAAAATACCCCCCTAGAAGCTGCTCCACTCTCAACAAGAGGCAGTGTCATAGGATGTAGAGTAGGAAAAGGGGGACAGAGTATGCTCACCCCCAGGTCAGCAAATACATCATCCAGAGCAAGGGACCCTTCTGTGACCTGACAATTTGCTTCTAAATTTGATTTTACTTGGTGCAAGGGAGGATGGGAAAGAGATGAAGGCAGAAAAGAGTCCCAGAGCCAACCTATACTTCCTCGAGCAGCTACAAAACATCTCCCAGGACTCTAACTCTCCCTCCTGAGTATAACCTCTGTCTGCTGGAAGAGCAAGATCTGCACCCTGCGGCCCGCTGAGCTGGCACCGACCTCCCACGTAGGAAGGCACAGGGCCACATGCTGACACCGCCTGCCTGCCATTACACCTCGGCCTGCTGGTGCTCAGCCACAAGCAGTCAGCAGATATGCCTGATTTTAAAATATATTTCCCTGCCCTTTTCTGTATCCCGTTCCATCTGCTTTTCTGCCTCTTCACCATCCCATACAACTTCAAAAGCTGCCCCATGGATTTGGCTTCAAAATTTGAGTTTGCGTTTCTCCCTCACATCTATCGGTAGATGTGCTGTGACCCGGACAGTCAGCTAGCTTTAGTTCCACACACAGTATGTTCTATTTTCTCCTGCAAGAGCACCTCTCTGCCTGGCACAACCCACCTACTCCCCCAAGCTCAGGCTGCTGCAACTTGCCAACGCTGAGCAACCTTGGGCCGCCGAGGGTAGTGTGCCTGCAAGCCAGGCAGGGTGTGAAGCCCTGGGAGAGGCTGGGAGCTGAGTCCCAGCACTCGTGGGAGATCAGGCTTTACAAGCAAAACTTGGGTGACTTCATCCTTCAAAGAAGGAACCGTTCCCCGGGAGCCAGAGGTTCGGTTACTGCATCTTATCTCCTTCTGGGAAGCTTGCAGAGGCTGCCCCCAGGATTTGCAATCAAACAAAAAGGAACCAAGATGTCAAACTCAACAAATTCCTGCCTTGATTTAAAAACAAAACATACGTCAGGGATTTTAGTTTAGTTTAAAGACCAGAATATCTGAATGTCATTCCAGCCAGAATAGAAGTTGAAGTATCTAGTTTTAATGAATGTGCAGATGTGCCTGTTAATAAGGCTCCCAGAGCAAGTAATTGCTGCTTTTTGTACACAGCTCAGACTCTGCGTAGTAAATGAGAGAGACTGCCAAATCCCATTTGTTACTTCTAACACGCTCGATGTTACGTCTTGTTTCTATGGCAATAATCCCAAGAAGGACTGCATGTCCGTATAGCTCAAGAAATAAATCTGATGGGCATATAGCTGTCTAGGTGAAGAAAAGAAAAAGTTAAAGCAGCTGTGAACTTACAGGAAATATCCTGGCTTCAGCATAAAACAGAACTCAAAGTAATAATTTATTCAGTGCAATCCCTCACTGTCAACGTCATTTTTATTATCAAACAGAAACGTATCTAAACAGGATATTGCCTGAACTTTTGCATCTCATTACATGAGAAATCTTGCTGGAATACATACACTTCTTAAGAAAAAGTTACAATTAAAAAAAAAAAAAAGAATAAAACCAGCTGTACAACTGTCACTGAGACATCCATCTTGGCTATTGTTAGGAAATCAAATTTGACTTTTTATTATGAAGTTCCTGGTCTAATCTCAAGTTTTTTGGGCAAGGCCTGTGTCGTCTCTGAGCTGGTGCCTGATTGCCACCTTACTTGTCACTGAAGAAGACCTGAAGGTTTTAACTTCGTGCCTTTTTGCTCCCTGTTGACTGATACTGTTAACGTTCACAGCAGGATGAAGGCCAACTGCACAGAGATTAAAAACCTCTTGTGCTACTAAGCTTGATAATAACTAACATAAGTATTTGGCAGACAGGGATTTAGGACAGGGACTTCACTGCTCGCAACACCTCATTTCTTTTTCTGTTCATACAGTTTCCAAAATACTTTTTTCAAAAGCACTAAATAGAAATAAATCTTGCTTTGAAATAGCCCAAATATGTGAATGCCTGCAGTAGGCAGAAGATGAGGTTCTGCTGTCAATCACTTGCAGAATACAGAAACAACAAGGGAAGCACTGAGAGGAAAACAAACAAGTAAACAACCTCAAGGAGATTTTTTTTATTGTACTGATGGTGGTTTGGATGATGGAAAAGGTAGGTGGTGTAGACAGAGCCAGACCCTTCTCAGAAGAGCACAATGACAGGATGAGAGGCAACACCCCCAGGCTGCAGAAGGGAAATTCCAGTTGGGCGTAAAAGAAAATCCTCCCCTGAGCACCTTGTGAAATTGGAAGAGGAACCTGGAAGGGATGTTCAATTTCCACCCTGGAAGATTTTCAAAACTTAACTAGACAAGCACCTGAGAAACCCGATCAAACTTTGAAGTTAGCCCTGCTTCGAGCAGGAGCTTGGACTAACAACCATAAGAGGTCCCTTCTGATTAACTTTTCTGTGATTTCAACACAACTCTTTCTCCAACTGTTGCAGTATTGCCCTATTTCTGGGCTTTTTAATGTAAACCATGGCAAGTGAAAAACAAGTCCAGGTCATTAGATATTTGTAAAGAAGTCCATGTTGGGCATAAAGCCTTTTTTCTACTTTTCCTGGGAACAACAGCTCGCATGTCGTAAAAATGGCCCAAAACCTGACTTTCAAGACCACTCGGACCTAACCTGAAGTCACTGAGATTTAAGCATATGAAAATTCATCAGATAAGCGCTTCCCTGACCTTTAGTCCAATTCAACATACTATGTTTTGCCATTCCTGTCATTTCAGAAGGAAATCAGATGCCAATTTCAACCAAAATTTGCAGGATGATGCAGAGATCTCAAAAGCATCTGAGTTCCTCCACATGCCATAAAGCTGAGCAGCTAGGTAGAAGAGAAAGACCCAAATTAGTAACCTGGGCAGAGAGCAGCAATGTGAGCTGACCTGTCGCTGGATTCAAGAGGACTTGTATGGAGGTGAGAGACCTTATGAATACATCAGTTGAACAGCATCCACCAACTTTTCTAATAAGTACAGGGAAACCTAAGCATGCAAGAAAAAGACAAACTGCCAAGTTTCACAACTTCTGCTGCTTTTATGCATACTTACTATGACCTGGAAATTTCCAGCAGTAAATGTACCAGAAGGCTGGTGCCCTGACTTTAGAAAGAGATAGTGCTATGCACTGGTCCTAAAACCAGACTTAATGCTTGTGGGTTCAGAGGGAGCAGAGATGCTTTGCTAACAGCACACAGACTCTGGTGTCAGTGACAAGGGTAAAATATAATGTGTGCCTTGTAGGTCTGCTTTGATAAATGGTGCTCTGGAGGGAGCGCTGCTGGTGGAGGGATCTTAGTGAAGGGCAGACTTCCACACCCTGCCATGCAAAATGACTGATGATACAGGTGTCTGCACACATACAGCATTTAAAGTACCTCTGTGCTCTAAAGGACTGAGACCTGGAAATGAGAAAACGTCTCTGAACTGGCTTTAAAAGAGAAAAAGGAAAGAAATGCAAGGGAAGGGAGACTTGCTAGGACCACTCTCCATTACACAGGACCTCCCGTGCAGGAGAAGGCAGCACATGTAGCTCCTCCTTTGCCTATAGAAAAACAAGGTTATAAAGTGGAAAAAAGCAGCTTGGACTCTGCACTGACATCTGCACAAAAGCGGCATAAAGCATTTTGCATTTATTTTACCAAAATGTTAAGACCATTGACAGTGGCACACTGCAATTAATAATCCCAGCTCTATGCAAGTGATGAGCAAGAAGGCACATGAAAGGTCCCTCCTCACATGTTGTGGCACTCTGCAATAAGGTGTCCTGGTGATCCTCTTTTCCCAGGTACAAGGACCATGGTGTCACACTGGATCATAGTGGGCTCCTCAGTGTTCTACCCGACGTTGGGGTTGTTTGTTCAGCCAAGGATTCTCTAGGAAATGCAACAGCTCAAGCAACAGCTTGTTAAACTGTGGCTTCTTTTGGATGATAAAGTCAGGTTTGCTGGAAGTGAGCCCATTGCCCATGCAGAGGAAATGCACTTCTGGGTGTTATGGTAGTAACTAGAACAGGGAATCTTCTCCTGTATTTATTTCTACCTCTACTCTGTTTTGCTGTTCTTCTGTTTCATCATTCATCATTCTTATTACAAAGTGCGTTTTCTTTATATTCTTTTAATATATTTCATATGTTCATAAGACTGGAAAAGAAATAAAAAAATAACAGCAATACACTGCTTTTTAATTTTCTCCACTGGCCAGGACAGCTTGGTATTCCAACAGTGACGAAAATAGGCAATCCATATACACTTCTCACTATAAATTGTGCTGCCTACACAAAAATATTTAAGGATTTGATTCACTGAGACAAAACATGGAACCAAATGATCACCAATGCCTGGGAGAAAAGGCACCCACAAACTCTGCACCTATCTACATCCACAAGTGCCTCTGGAAAACCAGCGCCCAAACGTGGAAAATCGAGTAGAGCATGGCTTAAAGAAAGGACTGCCTAACCACGCATGTAACACAGGCCCATCAATCTCCAGCAAGAGAAGTTCAATGTGCTAGAGGATGGCTAACAGGCTGCCAGCTCTGCCCTCCTGGTGCCAGCCAGGTGACTTGCAGCAGAGCCACAAAGGTAAATACCCCACCAGCATTCCCCAGCTCCACTGCCTGCTGTTACAAATGTCCCCATGGCAAGTACAGTTAATGCATACGTGGACACAAAATGTTCAGGAAACATTTAATGTGTTTTTCAGTGGCTTTGATGTGCTAAGTGTTTTATCCTTTTATCAAAAACTTAATCACACTGTTTACTTTTGATCTTCATTTCATCTCCGCCTTCCATCTGCTCTGTCTCTCTCAAGGGGAAACAAGAGCTGGCACCATGTGACGAATGGAGCGGGGCTGCAGACTTATCTTCCCACCCACTTAACTTTCAGATTAACAAAATAAATAAAACCCTTCCCACTTCAGGGATGAAAGGCACAAGCTTTTGACAATCTCCCACCAGAATTACAGGAGCTAGAGAGGATGGTAAGGGATGGTGTGGAGATTGAGGTGTCCATCTATGAGGGAAGCTCCAGTTACACTTGCTATCCTGACCGTGACAGTGGGCTCCTCCTTGCAAGACCTCAGGACATGCCAGTCAGTGCTCAGTGAGCATGAGCAGGGGATAAATCAAGGGTACGGGAGACTCAAGGTCAAGTGCAATTTGGCAAGGGACAGACTTTAACAAATATCCCTAATCTAGAGTGAGTTGGACAGGTTCTTACTCCCATCTGGGAACAGAGGTGGGAGACATCTCCCATCCCATCCTGTCTCAATCCTGCATAAGTCTTTATTGATCCAACTTTCACCAAAACCAGAGAGTTCAAGGAAGTGAAGATGGTTCACAATAAAACATTTTGGAAAAATATCTTTTTGGAGAATTCTTGGCCAGCTTTAGTAACCAAGCCTATTATCCAACCATTGCTAATATCTCTATGTGACATTGGAAGAGCTTTGCTGAAGGATTTGCTCTGCTCCAAAAGCATTAAGAACTAAGCGATGGAAAAGCAGGAAAAGAGAAAGAATCACAAGTAACCAGCATCTTCAGCATGGATGTTGGCCCAAATGGTCTAATGGCTTGCACAGGGCTGCAGTTCAGAGCAGACATACAGATCTCTTCTCCTGCAATGTTTAGTTGCAATACCACCAAAACCAAGGCCCTGTTTGTTCTAATTCACATACAGATGAATCCTGCGGCAAACTAAAGTCACTACTGTGATCAACAAATGGTAAGATAGGAAACTGGAATCAAAGGTGATCTACTTAATGCCACAGATGGGAGAAGAACCAGCTCCCAGTCCTATTCATTGGGCTTTGGGGTCCAAGCTATAACCAGAGTAACCATCTACATAGCTTGGAAAACAGTTTGACTCCTAAATAGAGACTCAAGTAGGTAATGACTGAAGGAACAGAAACAATGGCACTGTGGAGCAGGCTGCACAGTGAAGGAGAGTTTTGAACCCTCCCCATTGACAAATTCCCAGACAGCCTGAACACAAACTAGAGCCAGAAGGATTTAGCTCTTGTAGATGCATTATTTGACACTTTTATCAATGATGCTTATCATCTCTGCCACATGATCCTTGCAGGTCAGGATACAGCGTGAGTCCTTCAGCCATTCCCCATAAAGCACGTGCCTTCTGCCCCATCCTCAGGGGAACAAACCCTGCTCTTGCTCTCAGCCAGGACAGCACGAGACACAGTCTGGTCTCATCTGCTTTGGTACCTGTCCACCACTATCCTACAAGCCCTAAATACCAGTGGGCTCAGCAGAAACTTCGGTAACAGATGCTCATTTTTCTTCACATTCCTTTCAGCAATTTTCCAGCTATTCTTCTTTGCAAAGAAAAAAAAAAAACTTCAGAAGATAATCATAATGCGATAAAATTCAGATGTTTCTCTATTTGCTTTGTAGGGAGGGAAGCAGAGGAAAGAGGAGAGCAAGAATTCTAATGTTTCAGAAAACAAAAGGAGAACCACTGCGAAGTAATTTCTTCCAGTTCTCAAGGCCGTGGTTACAAACATTTTTTTCAGCAAGAGTACCTGGCATTACCAAACTCGTAATGTATTTTATGCTATTGTAATTAGGAAACTGGTAGCAGATGTAACTTTCTTTTCACCTTTTCAACAGGCCATAAACCATTCAATTTACAGTCCATGAAGTTGTGAGATTGCAGAAAATGCAACCTGTCAATCCCAATACTGTTGGAAATGGTTAAATGAGCAATATAATGAAGGTACACAACTTAGAAACACAAAAGAATCACAGGGGAAGAGAACTGCAGGATGGGAAAGGTGGGGAAAAAAACCACTTAACTGCAGTATTCTCCAACTCAGTAACAATGATTACATCTTGATGCAGGCTGGGTCCTTCCTCTTTCCTACCCATTCCTTGCAGCAGCTGAGGCACTTTACTGAGATTCTCATGAATAAGATTGCAAGAGCAGCAAGTGAATTTAAAGGTTTGGGGTATCTAATCAGAATTAGATGACAATTCTGTATCCTTTGATCCCACCTGGTTCTCATCTCTTACTCATGTCTCCTCCCAAATCACTTCCCTAAAGAATTCTCCCCCACAGTCCTCTCACATGGAGACTCCTTTGGGTGTTGCAGATCAGAAGGGGGAAGAAAACTCCTGCTGGATCCAAACCGGCTACCATAAAAAGCAACCTTAAGTACGGGAAAGGAGATCAGAGCAGCAAGGAGTGAGAGCACGGCTCTGCAATGAGCGCCCCGGAGCCCAGGAGGGATGGGGGCTAGGAGCCTCAGGGTGCCTGGAAAACTTTTTACTGTGTAAAATGCCTTTTGCGGGTGACAAAATTCCACTATACACTTGGTTTAGCCCAAACTGAAGTGCTTCAAACTATCCTGGGATTTGCTGGAGCCTGAAGCTTGGATGAGTGCTGCTGCCCATCCCCATTCCTGGGGAGAAGGAGCCCAGTATGGCGAAGCCCCAGCACAAGGTGGGGAGTGGGATGCGTCAGGGAGCTCCAACTTGGGGAGAACAGGCTACGAGAGCAACTGAGCTGCAGCTCCCATGGTGTGCTGGGGATGCACCTGAAGCACAAACCCTCTTCATGCAGTTTTTCAAGGAAAAACTCAAACCAAAGTTACCTCTGCCATAAAAAGCAGCTACAAACTCACACACTGAGCAATTCTTGATGGGCTTCCAACTTGCCCATGAAAAAGTGTTCTAATCCAAAAGAGTAATTCCAAAAATTCAGTCCAGAAACTGGGCCCAGCACCTCCAAACCAGCATTTACATCATCCCAGGAGCAACCTGAACACACAGAGAAGCTCTCAGTCTCCATCCTCTCCCTGCTAGCACTTGGGCAACTCTTGGAGCAAAGGCTACTGCTCATGGCAGGCACAAAAACAATCCCAGCTTCTTCCTTTCCAGTAAACATCCAAACCAGAAGGGCCCAGTGTGAACAGTGGCTGCAGCGTACACTCCCCTAAAGACATTGCACTGTGACAGGAAAAAGATTCGACTCAAACCCCACAGAAATTACTGGGCTTTGCATCTCAACATATATACTCCAGGCTAGAACAAGAGCTTTTATTCTCTGAGGTAGGCACATAGCTGCATTCACAGCCAGCCAACGGGAGAGGCATGCGTTTGTCTACCAGCTGAATTTTTTCCACTGTGTCAGTAAGAATGATCACAGCTACTCTTGTACTAGAGGTTTATGAGAAATACCTTGCAGTCAAAATACTACAGTGAAAAAAACAACTATGCTAACCAATTACCTTGAAATCTGACGGACATGCCTCAGAAGGAGGACCAGTTTGTAGGTAAGGAGGCATTAAATCAATTACCAGCATGATGCAAGCAAGAACAAGGTCACCTTGCTGAAGCAATATTTCTGTTTATGCTCATGTCTGAGTATTTTGTTCAATAGAGAAAAATGAAAACCTGATTATCATGAATTTGGTAGACTGGTCTGAAGCAGAATGTAAACCAGAAACGAAAAGATTTATGGCCAATTAAATTGAACTCCAATCAAAATCCCATTCAGGCAACAGTTCCCTGGGGGCCTCAATTTGTTAGTGACACATTTTTTTAATAACTTTCTTTTTCATGTAACATCAGCAATAATAAAAGCCGTTCAATAACAAGCAGAGCTGTGAACACGTTATTTATCTTAAAATGCCATCATTGCCCAGAATCAGAAAGCATTGAAAGGACTCACCATAATTGTGGAGGAACAACCCCATGTAAAACTGCAACGGGTGTCAAGCTTTTTTTCTTAGTCTGAGAACAATTTCTCTTTTCATTAATCTGGTTCAAGTCTGAAGTATTTCTTCTGAGTAAGAGTGAGTTGGCCCTGACCCCGGCATGAGACTGAACGCAGCCTCTGATGTCTCAGATGCTTTCCCAATATTGCATGTGCATGTGAAGGACAGGGCCCGTGGCATATCTGTGCCTCATCATCATCACCAGATTTTTAGTAGTATTAGAAGGCGAACGCCTACCAATATATTCCAGATGCCCTTGACAGTATTCAAATGTATGCTAAAAGCAGCAGTCTGGATTTCTCTGACTTTAGGCTAGGAAATCTATTTTCTGCTCTAATGTGCTTCTCTCCCCTTATGCCTCCCCCTTCCTCCCGAGTTCCTGGTGAAACCCTTAGACAATATAAAAACTATTCTGGTGTATAGGTCGGGGGTTTTTTGTGGTTTTTTTTGTTGCTGTTGTTGGTTTTTGGGGTTTTTTTTGTTTTTGTTTTTGTTTTAGAAAAATGTATCCTTTTTCATTTCTTAAGGAAAAAAGGGATTTCCTTTTCTTTAAGGACAGAAAAAGGATAAATAGAACATAAATGGAACAAGGAAAATGAGAGTGCTTACAGTGGAAATGAATTACTGCACCTTTTGTTAAACACAGAACTGCAAAATTTGCCGTAAGTGAAGTCAGGGCTCAACCAGGCGTGGACAGAGAGGGAAATCCCGGAACAAAACCATGCAGGCAGCGTTCCCAGAAACCACTGACATCAACAGGAGCCTTTTGGATCAGTTCAGTCATCGCTGATGGACACCACTGCGACTGCCTGGAAATCAGTCAACGCTTGGATTTTCTTGCTTAGGCAGCAACAGGAAGAGGAGAGGAAGTTATTTAAGGATAACTAACAGTTGTCAGTCTGAAGGGCTGTGCAGTTTTGTAGGGCAGTCTGGACTGTGGCATCAAACACACTTATAAACGAGAAAGCTACTGTGGGAATTTTATTTAATATCTAAATACATGGGCATGACATCACAACTGTCTTCAGACCTCAGCAGCCACCTCCTCTCAGGAACAGCTTCTTCCAGGCCAAACCTGGAGGAATCAGAGCAGCTTAAAAGCAGCATGGCAGAGTCTGGCCCCTGCGACACCGACAGCTTTGCATGAGCAAGGACGCCTCTCCCCATCTAAATGAATGCTGTCTCCACTGCGTGCTGTCAGAATTACAATGGAAAGCCCGTAAATAAAACAAAAAAGCAGACCTTGGTCCTCCTCTCATGACATCTTAGTGAGAACAAGCCCTGACAGGAATAAAAAAAAAAACCTCCCACACTAAGCAAAGCATTTCTGCTATTTATGCAGAAGGAAGAAGGAAAGCTGTATATCAAACAAATAATTACAAGAGCAGCTTTATCAGTCCCTGCTGATTACTCTTAGCTCGGTTTGATGATTCTGCCAGTGCTCCGCAGGTTGTTCAGAGGTGCATGTCACAACATTTCACTCACAGTTCTTTCATTCATTAGCACCTACTGCTACCTGTCTCTTAGTCAAAAATCTTGGCATACATTTAGAAATTGGTCTCCTGAAGTCTGTCAGGGAGGTTTAAAAACCTATAAATCATATTTTCATATATACACATACATCCTCAGACAGATTCCATGTGAATATGAATGCATAATGACGTATTTTGGCCATTACATATATATATGCGCAGTTATATAGTCTCACACACATTTTTATATAAGTGCACCCTCCCTCCCCAATATGTGAATACAGCAATTCAAGTAACTCGCTTATCACTGCTCCAGTTTGGGTGGGACAACATTCCATCTGACTTTTTTCTTCACAAATTCGCTAAAATATTAAATGGAAGAGGGTCTAATCTTTACCTCAGAAAACGTCAATGCCTTCTGAAGAGCAGCATAAGCTCTGTCAACAATGTCAATTTATCACCACTGTTAATTACACTGTATTTGAGCAATGCTCAGCCACCAGATTAGCACAAATGTCTCTTAGATTTTTGCTCCTAATTGCCACAGTCTGCAGGCATCCCTGAGATTTATGTCCAACTGCAAGGCACCCTTTGTGGCGAGCACCTCTGCGCTTCGGTGTGCAGTGCCCAGCCGAGGGGACAGACAACCAAGTACCCGCTATTTGGTGCTCACAGCCCCTATCTTCAATTCGCCTTCACGAACTGTGCACAGGACTGTGGACAGGAAAACTGAGAGGTCAGAGCTGAGACGGAGCAGTGACAGATCTGGCCATGCGGGCTCCCTAGGTAATTCCTCCCAAACATCCCCTCACCCCAGGCTGGAGAGGCACTGGTGATGACACTCGAACACAGGGCTCGCTCCCTTCCAGTGAAGATGGACAGAGCACAGGGGCTACACCAGTGCAGCCAGCATCAGGCTCTGGTCTTACAGATTTGGGTTATTTCATGCTAGCATCTGCAGAGCGCTCCAGACTGATGAGCGGGCTCTTGTACTCTATGGGTGGCATACGGACACGTCTCCCAAAAAGAAACAAGCTCGTGAGCTTCTGGATTTCCCCCTCTGGAGCACCATCTGCACCCGCTCCCAGTCCCACCACCCGCTACCGTGGCATGACCCGAGGAGGCTGGGCACGAGCCAGTGCTGGGGTACTTGCCAGCCCCATGCTTCTCACATGAGGCGGGAAAGCAGCAACAACATCTGTAGCTGTCCCCAAATTTAAACACATTCACCTGGAATAGTCTCAGCCCATGCAAGTTCAACCTTTGTTTGGGCAGGCAAGGAGTCTTCTGCTGACAGATTTCCTCTGGCTGCATTAAGTATTTAAAAAAAAAAAAACCCAAGAAGAGATTCTGCTGACATTTAGGATAATGCTGCAAGTCTGCAGCTGGAAAATAAATCCCTCAACTTCAGGAAGAGGAAATTTCAGCTGCAGCCCAAGTTCTGCTGCCACCTTTTCTCCAAGGCACCGCAGGTGAGGGTGCTGGGCCCATGCGGGTCCTGCCAGGGCTCCCGCACCCAGGGGAGCGCCACGCTCAGCCCCAACCACCTCCTCCCCAGCAGGCGAAGGACAGGGGGGAGTCACTGCCGAGAAGACTAATTGCTCATTAGCCAAAATTAACTCTGCGAGACATTTCTGTGATCATTGCTAAAAGGCTGTCAAAAGGGACTGCAGACATCAGTTCTTTGCTTCCTATCCAAGCACCAGCTATGTGATGCTCTGGCTTTGGGATCAGCAATCTGCTCTCAGGGAAACATGGGGATCACCGTGCCGGGCCCCTCCAGCTCACCCGCCTGCCTCTCACATTGGCCACCGTCAGATACATCACAGAAAGGGGCAAGAGTGCTGCGGAGAGCAGAAATGCAATGTTTTGCTCACTACAGCAGCCTCTTTCTGCTCTCTAGTAGTTAAGAGACTAGTTCATACCCTGAAGCACAAGATTTAATATCCATCCAAAACTTGCTGTTGTTAAGTTATTCTCAGTGCCCATATAAAATTATAACCTTCAGGAACCAGCAAGCAGAAGCCTTCCTAGAGCTATGGTAGGGAGCTCAGTGAAATACACATTGTGTTTGAGGATCTGACTTTAAATATCAGGGGATGAATTTTTTTCTTGGCATCATCCCACTGATTTTTGTGGTATAAAAACCAAGGGTGAATATGGTCCAAGATATACACAAAATGAGCTAAATTCTGAACTGCACTTGCTGACCTCATAACTCTTCAGCAGTTGAAATGTGGGTTACAAAGCCAATTTCCATAAAGGACATGTTCGGTTAACAGTGGGAGACTGTGCTGACTCGAGCTGTGTGAGCACACTACTGAGATATTTCCCACATAATCTACATTCATTCCATACTTTTTTGAAGTGCTCCTCAAAAGATGGTGTCAAGGGTGCAAATCCTATAGATCAGAAAGATATGTGACCTGTCAGAAAGCACAGAGCTTTAACTCATTATTCTGGTGCTCTAAGCCACAAACACCAGGTTTTTTTGGTTGGGTTTTTCTTCCCCCCAACCTCCAAGGCTGCAGGGTAGCAGCTTGCTTAGTGTATAGGCAGCGCAGACGGGGATGCACATGTACCCCTCTGTACCACTTGAAGAAGGACATGCTATACAGGGACACAATGAAAATCACAAGTTTTGTCTATGGATGTTCCAGGGCCCAACATAAAAAGCTATATTCATTCATTCATTTTGCATATTGCTTGAGCAACAGTGAGGTTTGTAAAGCAGCAACTACCATCGTTACAAAATTGTACTGTTTTAATAATATAACAAACTACCTGATACACAATTTGAATGTACACCAGAGTTGTTACCCTGTGGCTAAATGTCTCACCCTTACTTAATCTTCAAAGACTCTAGACCTGCAGAGACAGACACATACACACCAGGACCTTAAACACTGTAGGGGAATTTCTGGTAAAATTATGCATGTATAGATATGCAAATATGTAGGATTTGCAAAAGGAAGAGTCTAATGTCACCTGTAATCTCTCAAACCCATAGATTTATACGTGCAATTGAAGAAAACCCTTGACTTTCCACTCCAGATGGGAAATTGGATGAATCACGTGTTCAAATTAGGTCTGGCACTGCAACATAGCTGAGGCCAAATTCTAACGATCTTATTTCTGTTCAGTGGCCACAAACTCAACGTGCCTTTGAAATGACTGTGACTGTGCTTCTGTGTCACGTGGATAAGGGGAGTCACCTCTGCTCCCCAGATGCAACTGACTGCTTGTGTAAATATTTACTGCAACAAGGTTAGACATGACCTTTAAAAATTCAGTCTCTGGTATTTGCAAATTTTCTAGGAGTGCTAATACCAAAACCAGAAATGTGCAACTTGTCTTGAAATGTTTAGTCAGCTAAATAATCATTTCAGTTTGAATAATTCTAAAGGAGCTGAGCCAGCAGCCTGTTTCAAACAAAGAATATTGACAGGAATGAGTAAACACTGGTTTATGCTCAGTTTAAGGCAATAACTAGAAGAAACGTACAGTCCATTGTCAAATGGATATAAAACAAGTAGGAATATGCAATAGGAGAGAGAGGCCTCAAAGGCTATTTTACCACAACACAGAATTTAAATAGTAACAGAGATTAGTGGTCAAGACAGCAGCAGTGTGTCCAAAACTTGCATGGATGGGTTCCCAGTGCAAAAGACCCTGCATGGACCCAGTCTTCCGGAATACGACTCAGGCTGCACTCACACAAACATTTGCTGTTGCAGGAGTTTGCAGAAGGGTGGACACAGGACAGATGAAGATTTCATCATGAAATGCTTGGCTGGGATGCCCTCAGCTACAGCCACAATGGACACAGCATATGAAAATCTGATTAAGAAACAGTCTGAACTCTGGGAAGGAAAGAAACTGTGGAAATGAGGAATGTAGTGAAGCGTGCAGCATTCAATGCAACGAAGATATGGGTTTGAATGGCTGTAAACAATCCTAAGTGGACCAGAACATACAAGAATGGCAGAGTCACACAAGCTTTTGGCAAAGTTTTCAGCAGTATAGCCGAGAAGCTGGAACACCATATAGAAACAGCAATGCCCCTTCTCCTGATGCGCTTACGACACTACGCTTTAGACGTGCTGTATGGTTATTCTGTTCTTTGGGATGGCACTTTAAGATCAAGGATGCCTTCCCTGCATTTCAGATTTTCAAATGCCCATTTCAGCAGCCTCTGCTGTACTTTTAGATGGCGCTGAAATTTCACAGTCGGTATTTCCTCAGCGACACACAAAACTACCGAGAGAATCCATTTAGGAGGGAACAGGGGAGGTAACCAGCTGGAAACCCATGATGAAGGAAAGACTACTTGTTACCTCCCCAAGGGAGACAGGGGAGAGTAAAAGTTAATGGAAGGATAATCAGAAACTCTTCAGGGATATCAGTTTATAGGCCAAGAGCATATAATAACTGAGACTTGTTTGCATATCAAGAGACTCCAGGAGAAGGTGACAGCCAAATGCAGCTTATGAAAATATGGCTATCTGTAAAGCCGATAGCTTCTTTGCATGTGAAAACACAATCCTAACGTTCAACTTGGCAAGTGAAGGCTAAATAACATCAATATGTCTGTTTTGGGCAGCCTGTACAGTGAAATCGCTTCTTATGACATTTACAGTGTTTCCAGCAGACACACCTGGGACTCAGAGAAACAAGCTGGTTTTTTAGGGATTTCAAGGATCCCTGCTTAAAATATCCACAAAAATTAAATACTCAAGCTTTAAAACAACATGGTGGAATTGGGTACTTTTTAATGGTCGGTGAAGAAAAAAGAACAACTCAGAAATTACTCAAAAGAACAGGACAAGATGTAATTCAGCTTTAGACAGAGTGCCAGGTATTTAAGTTCTTCAAAGAGTTTTAGCAGATTAAACTACAGAGAAGCTGCAGTGTCCAAACGAACAGCTGCAACATCCATTTACATACTCTGCAAACACCAGAAGCAGTACATGTCTACAGCCGTGCCACCTCACCTGGAGACCTCTCCACATCTCAGCAAAGCCAAGAGTCCCTGCCAATGATGGCATGGGAGCCCTTTTGGGAAATAGGAGTTCACCTATCTCTCATTTCCTCCTGTGCTGTAATAAGGATTTTGTTCAAGTATTATCTTCTAATTAAAGATATCTGTGAAGATCACCCCCGTCCACACCAATACTGCAATTCACTTCCATTCTGCACATTTAATAATTCCCCCAGCTGGTCCCTGCAAGCACCACCACGCTTCAGCCAGATCTACGCCCCGACCTTCCTGCCAAGGCCAGCACAAAACTCTCCTTCCCTCCCTGCTCTGGACGGGTTGGCAATATCGCTACAGCCTATTAAACAGCATGAAAAGGAAGGATTACTAAAAGCCTTTCACTGGGCTAAGCAATCAAACCCAGGATTTTATTATTAGAATCAGTTTTGTCAAAAAGGAGCATATTGGCCAAGATTATCTCAGTCTGTTTTGTGATCATTTCAGTGAAATCTTTCATGTTAGCCAAATCCAGAAATGTGTGGGAAATTAAGTTATTTAGCCCATTATGCCTTTTTTACCACACTAATGACTAATGTTCTTCTTTATTGTGCAGGGCATTTTTAAGTGTGTGCCCATCTTTCATAAGTATGTAAGTGCTTTCTGGTTTATAATTTTTATTAACATAGTGGATATTTAGATGGACACCACATACTGCCTGGGGAGAAAAAAATTTCCATCTTATACATGGTACAAATCATCAACATTTTCCAGGACTGTAGTCCATTTTACCAGCCAAGTCATTTCTCAGTGGGAACTTAATTCTGAGATTCCCAAATCCTCCACTTCTAAAACATCCCTTTTCATGATACCTGGGCTCTTTATTCCGCTTCACTGCCACACCGCACACCATGAGAAGCCGGAGTCAAGAGGTTATTCCAGAGCTCAGTCCACTGTTATTCAATGCTCATTTCTACAAAAGCTCCAGGAGCTTCCAATTTCCAAACGACCCTCCCACAAGGAAAGGTTTTGTTCCAGCACCATGTCTCCATCCTGTCTAGAATCCTATGATTTTATTTCTCTCTTTCACATCTTCAAATCTTTGATAATTTTCACCTTCTCTAGGCAGTTCACTGACACTTTTGATTTGCAAGGGAGTTCAGGCAGGAGTTTTACTGGATGAGTAGTTTCACTATCCATATGCATTTCACTATCACATCAGTATTGGCTTTCTTCCAACCAGGAGACTTAGAAGAATCCTCAAGAGGTCTCTGTATTCAGACCAAGCCTTCTGCTGAGCTGTGGGCACTATCTGTAAAGTGACTCTATGAAAGTTACATCATCATATGGCAAACATGTTCTTCCTACAGTAAATTTGTTTGGCATGCAAAATCAAACCCAAGCTTTTTCAAATTGTCAGCATCTTGAGCTCAGTCTTGGAGCTAAATACCACGTTGTGTTCTTTTTACTTCATGTCTCATACACCAGCAGCAATACAAACTCGGCAATCAAACCTGAGCTGGCGTTTTTTGTGATGACTCACAGAGCTGATTAAAATACAATTGCTCTCCCAGATCTGGGCTGGCTCAAAACAGCAGCGAATGTATCAAAGAGGTGTCTCTTAATTCCCCACCCTTTGTTCAGAAAATTAAACACACACAGAGAAGAGACAGATGCAGTAATGGAGAGCGCATTTTACCCTTGTTTGTAACCGGTCCAACTCTTAACTAATGGGGCTTAATGTAGTTGTACGTTATGATTTCAGATGGGCGTCTTTACTCACGCTGAGTTATGCACTCCATGAGTAGCAGCAACAAAACCACGCACTCACCAACTGGAGCACTGAGAAATAAGGCTGGAGTGACACTCTGTAAGTTAAAATGACATTTAGTAGCATAACAGCCACATAACCTCAAGATAGAAGCTCTTAACCCATCACAGGCTGATTTCTAATGCTGTGTTTGTCACAGGTGAGATGTAGTTACGTGCTCCCCAGACAGCAGTGACACACAATAGAGAAACCTTCAGTCTCTCTGAAGGCAAAAATATTTGTTCTTGTCACCCAGCGAAAGATGGTAACCCCAGCCCAGTGTGAGTTGTAATCACACCAGCACAGCAAACCCAGGGTGAGGAAAATGAAAGCAAAGAGGCAGTGCCTACCTTTTGAACCAATTTATTTTAGGGCATGCCTTGTAGCCCTCCTCTGCAAGACACCACTGCTGTGCACTGGCAACCTCTCTAAAGCAGTCAGCAAGTATCGACCTCTCAAACGCCAGCCAGGCTCTTCTGTACGAACCTTGGATGTGACTCAGCGTGGGAATACAGCTTCAAAAGCAAGAGTTTCAGGCAGCATTCTCTTAAAAAAAAAAAAAAACAAAACCAACATACCTCCCAAATAAACAGTTCATTTCAAATCACTCTTCTTTCTTCCTTTTGTTTTTGTTTTTAATTGCACCAGGAATGAGGTTTTTTGGGCTACTATTTTAAAAGCCTAGGCCTAGGAGAAGTTCTGCCAAGTGCTAGCAAAACACAATGTAATTTTAAAATTACAGTCTGACAAACTGCTGCTTTCAGAGAATGATCATCTTCTAAATGACTGGGCAGGCTGTCTCAAATCGCTGCTTTACATGAGCTAGAGAAGAAGGTGCCGCAAGAATTTGTAGCGGTCACTGCTCTAACTCCATGCAGGCCCTTGACTTCAAAGGCATCTGGACATCACTGCATTGCTAATGAAAATCCCAGGGAATTGCTCGTGCACCGTCCCTGCTCAGCCTGAATTTGGGTACTGTGCTGAAACATCAGGAGGGTACCAAGGCAAGTCTGCTTGCACCTTCTTACAACTCCAGATGGATACCACATGGCTCCATCAAACAAACATAAATCATGACTCCCAGATATCATTAAATCCCCTTGTGTTATTTAAGACTGAGTTGGACTGAGCACTAGAGAAAAATTAGACAGAGACCGGGCACACAGGGAACAGCAGCAATCACACAAACAACTCTGATGCTCTAGACAACAATCTGGATTCAAGCTGGAGGTGAGACTGAAAAACCAGTGATGGATGATCTCCAGGTCTCACCAGAGATTGGAGAATCATCTATTTTCATTCATCCAAACCCCTCTACAGCTTTCAGACCTGTCAACAATAAAGCACTGCCCAACACGAGCAAAGTAGTTCAGGATAACCCTGCGACGTAGCTCTTCCAAATCAGTTGGAGTGATGGGCGATGGCACCTCCACTATCAAACCCACTCTGGAATCCCACTCAGCACCTCCTGAACTACAGCATGAAGGGACATGCAGGGAGGATTTGAGAAGCTGTCAAAGAGCAGAGAAGACACAGTACCACTTGCCTGTCAGTCAGCCATATGCAGGTACCAAGAGGATGCACTGCACAGGGGAGGATGACAAAAGGGCCAGAAAGCAGCTGGCCAAACTTCACAGATGTGATGCTACTCAGCAAAGAAAAGTGGCTTGGAGAAAGTTCCATCCACAATGCTGTCTTTCAGCCCAAAACAATCCTGTGCCCTGCAGTCATCCATCCTGGGTCTGGGCTGAGGGACAGCGTGTGACATGCTAGCCACGTTGCTGACAGCCCTGCTGGCAGGCAATGAACAGCTTTTTTTTGATGGATGTGAACCCACATCCTTCAGCTGACTTACCGGAGGCCATCAGACTTTGAACCTGCAGATCATGTCCCTACAGTGAAGGCCAGTGCAAACCATCCACAGTTCACCTCCCAAGGTGCAGGGCCCCAGGGAGCCAACATCAGCAGTGCAACCTGGGGCCACCGGCACCACAGCTGCTACCTCCAAACAAGGAGGGCAAGAGGGCAAAACCAAGAAAAATATGAGTTGTCTAGTAGACATTCAATCATGGCATAAGCCGATTTATCCAGGGTAAAATTCACCCCGAATTTGCTCCAGGGAGGAAGGGCAAATTCACTTTTAATAGTTTACATACTTGAAAAAAATTCAAACAACACGAAACACTGCAGTCCAAAGCAGGCATGTGTCCCTGTCTTCCAGCTTTAGCAATCTACAGAGCTCTACTTGCTGCTGGCTGTAACCTAGAGCATTAACACTATACAAGATTTATGTTTAAAGCATATTAGTGACACTTTTTAATGATGGAGGCTTTTTAGCAAACAGTAAATTCTGCAGAAACTGTGTTTGGCAGAGTTATCAATAATCCTATTAATGACAAGGTGCAATTTGCAGCAAACTGGCAGTGGAAAGATACAGGACTTATGTGAAACAAAAAGATAATACAATACTATTCCATTGACTGTGCTTTCTCTTAATTGCCTTGTTATGTACACTCGGGGCACACAATCTATCACGGATGAAATTGTTTGTTCATAAAGCAGCACGCAAGAGGTTTTTAATCCAAGATCCCTCTAGCTGCATTTCAGGATTTATTTCAGAGTTGTCTTTAATTTTTCTGTTTTGTGTAAGTTTATCCGAATATTAGCAAGCACCCCTCTGAAAAGAGACTGCTGTGCTCAACTGTGCTACTTGCATGGGATTATGTGACTGCTTACTAAGGCTTTACTCAGTAAGAATGCACAGAGAGACATGATTTGCAAAACAGACTACAGACCTTGTGTCACTCTTCCCTGTCCCCAGGTTTGCAGAAGGGCTGCTGGCTCTCAGGACAGAATCCAACTAATATTCATTTGTGCATGTCCAAGTGACCCATGTTCAACATGCCATGTTCAGTGCACGTATTATAACCAAGGCATCAAGAATTCGCTTTGCATAATTATGAAGCAACTCTACCAAACTGAATGCCATAGTTTTAATGTAACAAGCAAATTTTACCCCTAAGAATGTATCTATCCTATTAACACAGGAAAAAACACACTGGAAACTTCCAAGATTGCAGAAAAGATGCATTCGAAGCTTTAAAATTATATAAATGATTTGTTTTCTTTTCAACATTAACTCATCTTCAGGTGTCCACGTGGGAGGGCAGACAGATGGTTACTCAGCTGAGGAACTTTAGGTTGTTCTGTCTTTGTATAATGGTAACAACCAGCAGTCTGGAAGGAAGGTAGGCTTCAGACCAGGCCAAAGTCCAAATACAGGAGAAGAGACTGTGGAAACATCGTTTAAGGGAACTGCTCAGATCTAGCTTTTGTGTGGTTTTGCTTCAGCTTAAGATTCCCAAGACTCTCACAGATGGATTTGGTCACTATGCCATCAACAACTAAAAAGCCCAAGATGCACATTTTTATACCATATATAGTGCTAAGAATCTAAGCTATGCTGGGAATGAAGATGATGATGAATGAATTTATTTTATTTGTAGTTTTAATTATCGGGTAAATTCCATTTGCCACCTAGAATGTGAATGTGTTTTATTACAATAATATGCCTCCGGCATGAAGCCAAGACAGAGCTTCCAAGCAAGGGGGAGGGGGCATTAAATTGTGCTGGCTGGTGTTGAAAGCACTTGACATTTCTCCATTTCATTTCCTAGGTGCAACATAATAAATAAGCTCAATAAACTGTTGCTTACAGCCCTGGCCAATTTGAAACCCTACCTGATAGATTTATTTCAAGTATACCCTGTCCTCCAAAGCTGCTGGGAAACAACTTATCACTGTCAACCTGTTATTTCTAGACCCTATATTGTCTGTAGCATCAGCAAAACCATTTCCAGTGTTTGCTTGCAGAGCTGCTGCAAGTGACTGGAAGCTGATGGTTGCCTGCACTCATTGCTGAAGATGCAGAAGATAAGCCAAGTGACATTTAGCTGTCCTACATCACTTGCACTGCCAAAAACAGAGACCACAAAAATGTAGAAATAGATTTGGATTTTTTCAATTCATATCCCACAGTTTAGGGGAACTAGAGAATTATTTCTTGCTTAGGATAGTAACATTGGCTAATCTTTTTCTACAGCTCTACTCACAGAGCAACCAAGTTGACTTGCACCAGAATAAATCAAAGTTTTTATCTTTTTTTTTTTCTCTCTTATAAAAGCCATCAGCTTGGCATTACCTGCCTCTGGCAAACACAGAGCAAAAATCAGATGAAGGTGTTTCTCCAGGTATGTGCTTGTTAAAATACACACATGTGGCTGGCATCCTCCATGCAGATGACTGATATTAAGAGTACTGGGACTTGGACTTTCCCATCTGTGGTGAGTCTTACCTTAAAACAAACTGCAGATGAGAGTCACGGTCTACTCTATTAGTTCAGGTACACAGTAAAATTAGTGAAACCAATTCAGTCCCACTGGGATCTGACGCCTTAGCGACAAGAGGTACAATTGCTTTGTACAGCTGATGCAAGCTGGGAGCTCACACCACAAGAAGCATTTGCAGCACACACCTATCTTTGGGTTCTCCAACTCAGAAAGCTGTTGCACACCCATGCTGTTATGCGGCTCTGGCTGGTATTTCAGCTTGCAAAAATCAAACCCTACCCTGTCCATCCCTTGACAAGGCCATTTGCCACCCACCACCCTCCGCATGCCCAGAGTCCTACAGCAGTACTTCCCTCTCACACACTCAATGCAGCAGTTTGGCCTCTGATCCCAGCTGGAGCTGCGGGGCAGGGAGAGACAGTGCAAGAGATTTCCACATTATCATGGCTGTCCATGAATGCCTTCAAAGGAACACACAGATCCTATCTTCAGGAGATTAGCTGGAAGCATGCCACCTGCATAGGCAAGCTTGTTCCAGTCTTTTATCCTGTAACTTGCAGGATCTCCACACAGCCGAGAGAATTCAACACCACATTTGCCCAAGCCTCCTACACTGGGTCTGCAGGATGGTCATTTCCAGCTGCAAGAGCTATAGAGAGGATGGGGCACCACCGCCTACAACCTCTGCTATAGGACACAGAAGTGTTTATTCCAAGGTACACAACAACTACCATTGTTTTGGTTAATAAGTATTCAAATCTTGTCCTGTTTTGAGTTCCAGAATTACTTTTACCGGTTAGTTTACACAACATACATAACTACATTTCCACAAATATAGACCCCATTTCCTGTCGTGCCTTTACATTCAAATAAACAGCTCAGCAATACATAAATGCACATGTCTGAAGGACAGCAAGTCCCTGGGAGCTTTAGGTGCACCCTTACAGGAAAGAGCTTTGCCTGCAAAGCAGAGAGTAGGAGCTGCACCTGCCAAGAACAGTAAACAATTCTGTTGTCAAAAAGTACGTGTGGGTTCCTGTGTGCAGCTGTGAAGCCCAGGGGAAGCTCCATATGCTGTTAGATTTCTACTTCATGCTGTCAGGCAGAGGTTGCTTGTGCTCTTACACACTGCTGTGGATGGGGCCAGGACAATCCCTGCTCACAGCTCTGTGTGAACACAAGTGCTTTTCCAGAAGTTGGGTTTCCAGCAGCACTGCAGCCGCAGCAACCACCAGGTTGCTACCCACACCAACGCTCTCAGACGCACTTGTCAATTTTCACAAGTGTCCATGTTTGACAGACTCTGGATTCCCAGACATCCTACCAGGACAGCACTGGAGAACCAGGTACAGAGTAAAGGCACACTCTCCATAACTTCTGCAGTGGCTGAAATGCATAAGAGATCTCAGTGAAGGCAACGTAAGCTGAGCTTCACCTCCACATCCTGCTCATGCCAGCTGGAAGAGGAAGGTTAGGGCAGAGAGAGAGCAAAATCACATGGTTGCAGTTTTCTCCCAACAGCTTGAGCTCAGCGTACTGGCAGGGCTCCCTGCTGGGCTGCTGACTGGCACCCCAGCTCCTGCAAGAGCCAAACCCCCTTTGTTCCTCCCAGCCCGTGCACGCTCAGGGCGCCTGGCAAGGCCTGCCTGCAGGGTGTTTCTGTTTCCTCACTGCGGTTCATTTGCGTTTCGGTTTGCAAAGTTACAGGGTGGCAAAGAGAAAGATGGTGCAAGCTCCTCTCTCCTGGATGAAACCTCGGGTCGTGCCAACTGGTGCTGCATTATGCACATCTCAAACTGCTCCAGCTCCACATTAGCATTCTGGAGCACAGCTTCATCCTCCTGCCTCAGAGACTAGCCCCTGCTTTACATAAATCTTTAATGAAATGCTCTGCCTCAAGCACTGATGCCTACACACAAAAGGCAGAGTTGAAGGAAAACACAGTTTTACCTCCAAAAACCAGAGCAGTCCTACAGCCAGCACATGGAAATTATGCTTGCTACACCCTTCTAAGAGCCCTGGAGCACCACTAAAGAGAGGGTAGAGCATCAAGAAAAGCAAGGAGCTGGGAATAATTGTAAGTACTTTCCAGAAAGGCGAGGAGGAGAGTCATTCAACTGTGGTACATGCTAAAAGACAGCAGGATGGACCCAGTCCCGCGACACGCGTGTCTGGTTGATGCACGTGCGGGAGGCTGTAAGGCTGCACGTGCTGGATCGCTGGCATTCAACGCTCCACAGCGATGAAACAGGCTTCCCACTGACCAGGAGACTGATGTTAAAACCTCGAGATTTAAAAATACATGCGCAAGTCTATCGACTTTATATTCCCTCTGGGATTCCTAGCGCTTATGGTTAATGCTGTCAAGTGTTTCAAGTGCTTCTTTCACAAATTTAAAGGCTGTAAATGTCCATCTCCCCCTACAACATGCGCTAAGTAGAAATAAGAATAGAAATTGAGACTGTACTGTTGTGAATCAGGACCAGGAATTGTGATATTAAGATAAAACGAAGTAGCATGAAACTAAAGATAAAATTGTAGGGACTGGCAACACAGTGTGGTAAGTACACTTATTATCTTGACTTAAAACAGTGACCAGGAGATGTTACAAGGCCCACACAGCCGAGAACACAGACTGCAATGTAAAGACATCAAGCATTTAAGGCCTCATACTGTAACACTTGATTGATCTTTTTCAAAGCAGTCTACAGGAATTAAGGCATGTATCTTCCATTAATCTTAATGGAAAATGCTTAAATCCCCAAGACTGCCTTGAAAAAGAATTATTTCAGCTTCACAATCTGTATTAGATGCCTAGATTTTCATTTTTAATAGTCACATCTGCATGTAGGCCCCAGGTCAGTAAATCATTTAAACACGCGTTTCAACATGCAACAGCCAATAAGGCTACTCATGTGCTCAAAATTAAGTAAACATATAAACATCCCATCCAGCAGAGATGGGGTTGCTCACATGGTTCTGTGTTTTGCTGAACTGCTGCCTAAAACTTGCAGAGTGGTTGCCATAAGGAAGTTACTATTTTGCCAACAAATACCATAGCGTTTCCATGTATATTCTTATAAATCAACACAAAAGGCAATGTCAGAGACATGCTCCAAGGCAGACCGGTGTCTTGGACATGTCTGTTTCTTGTGCACCTTGGCTTTCTTATATATATTTTGGGCTCCCAAATCAGAGATCTGAACTAAGTTGAAAAACTGTGCCCAACTGAACATTTTTCAAGTGTTCCTTTAGTTTTTCTGAGCAGCAAGAGTTCTGGACTAGGTTTTCTGTGTCACATAAGCAGCTATTGTGAAGATTAAAAATAAAGCAAGAAACCCTTCCAAACCCCCAAAACAATACCTTAAAATGATAGTAACATGGAGTAGAACAAACCCTCCTCCCCAGCTAGATTTCAAATACACAAAATACACATGGTTTCGGCAATTCAAAATACCTTCAGCTTTACTCTCCTTACCTCTGCAGGACAGCACAGGATGCCCAGGGACAGGAACTAAACTCAGGAACTTGAGCCAAGTGCCCAAAGATGGGCAGGGGGTTGTTATGCCCTTTGGGATGAGGCATTTCAGGAAGGATCACCATGAACATTTGGACCTAATCTCCAATTTAGGAACTGAGGTCTCTGAAAGCATGGAAGTATTTGGATCCCATCATCTGATTCTTGCTTACCCCGATCAGCATAAGAGTCTGACAATAAATTAATGACTTCATGCACACAACATTTTAGCTTTTTAAAGCCAAAAAGCTATTTGTGGCTGCATTTTGAAACTCAGAACCCATCATATAAAGGCTCAGCAGTTCTCATTTGGGGGCACATCCAAGGTAAGCAGTAAGTAGGTAAGACAGCAGTTGGATGTTGAACATAATCTGGTGTGACCATGCACAGTGTGAAGGAGAGATCCTACTCTCCCACCAGTGCCTGTTGCTTCACTTGCAACAGAGACAGCAACTGGCAGACAAGCAGGGTGAGTCTGTTCTATCTGCTAATCTAGCAGAAAATTAACACACCAAGAGGTACAAAACCCTCCAAGGACTGCTCTGCCCCTTATCAAACTTGAACACTGCCCACGGGACGAGCCCAGGAAGTCCACTCCTGTCAGCCACACAACCTGCAAACCCAAGCTAAGGGAGAGGGAGGAGTGGACTTCCTGGGCAAAAGAGGAAAGAGACTGTCCCTTTTGGCATCAGTTCACGGGTAGGGTAAGTGATCCAAGCCACGCTTTTGGTGAGCAACTGGCATCCAGCACACGTCTGGGAGGAGACAAAGTTGTGGGTTTTTGGGGCTAGCCAGCAGACAGAGGCAGGTTTGCAGAATAATACATAACCAGTACACGCAGAAATGTGCACATAAAAATCACAGCACGTGGCTGGCAATCTGCGCAATTCTTTCCCACAGCTGTGCTGAGAGGCACGCTCAAATTGGAGGGGGCACATTTGGACTCCTCTCCATACAGCTGCAAGCTTGGCCGAAGTGCTGCCAAGCACAGAGGAGGGCCATTTTCATACCAAATCTCTCCTCCCTCCCTGAAATCCTCCATGTATTTCTGTAATTTGGAAAGAAGAGCACATGTGAGAGAGGGGCAAGAGGACTCACCTACCCAGTGTGCATTCCTAGTTAGGTGCTGAAGGTATGTGGCCCATACGGGGGCAGCAGGCTCAGGCCAGCAGGTACCAGCCACAGCAGCTCACTGTTGGACAAATGCACAAACTTCCACCACCTTCCTCGGGTGGCTATCACAGTCTGAGCTGTGTCCACATTGTCCTAGAGACACTCTGCTAAATCCATCTGAAACAATCTTCTACTCATTGCATAGGTACTGCCAGCAGAGAGAAAGCAAGCTGCAGTATTTTCTGCAGCCCTTTATTCCTACACTCTGTGGTAAAGTTACTACCCTGGCTCTTCAGCAGGCAAACACCTTCAGTACCCACATCTTCCCAAACATACACAGGCCCCTACTCCTATATTAAATCCTGGTGTATTTGGCAGTGTTAGGTTTACGGTTGAACTCAATGATCTTAAAGGTCTTTTCCAACCTAAATGATTCTATGATTCTATTAGGGCAAGACAAAGACTTATGTGAACAGGTACTCGGAGTCACAGCATATCCTGCATGAATATGAATATTCAGTTTCCCTGAATTTGTTTCTGTGTGAATGACAACATTTTCAAAAAAAGAAGCTCATTTTGATCCTCCTGAGTAATTCCACTGATTGGAACCACCGGTAGATTGCTCTGTGGCTCATTGATTATGCTCAATGTGAATAATTACGTTACTAAAGTTAGGCTGGCTCAGGCACCACTGAAGGCAAGTCAGAGCAGCCAGGTATGGCAGAAGCAGGGCACCCACCTGGACAAGTGCTGCCCGAGCACCCTGATTCCAGGAGGACAGTAGGAGGTGCTTGTGCGGCTGCAGAGAACTGTCCTCCAGAAGGTCTGCGGCTCGTCTGTTCTTCCCTGTGGCTGTATCTTGCTCCCAAGTGAATGGGCCACTTCATGCCATGGTCCCAGACATGCATTTAGTATGCATGACGATGTTCCTGAGGGCAGCGCCTACATGAAGCAATGCTAAACATGCTGACAAAGGCAAGGGAAGTGACCTGGAAATGACAAAGTGAAGCACGGCAAGGAGCAAAGATGAGGCGGTTGAGGAGAAACATTTGCATGGTTATATCGATAAAGCCCGCCAAGGAAATGCAATGGGTTTTGTCCGATACAGTCGGTACAGTGCAGGCGTTGCTACGTGTCTCTGGCTTGGTCAAAAGCTCTGTAGATTAGCAGCCAGAACATTAATCTTGTGCTGCCCAGAAGTGGTGGGGGCTACACACAGAAAAAAAAAGCTACTTTAGTTTTTCATCACGTAGAATATTACATCAAACGGCAGAGACGCACTGTCCTGAGCACAGTAACAGCTTCCTGGCAGCAAGCACAGAGCTGCCACACAATTCTGAGCAGCTTAAACTGTAATTCTCAAACCTGAGGTCCCTTTTTCATAACAAGACACAGAAGAAAAATTATCTTTAATATGCAGAAAGAATCACTTGCAAAATCAAAGATTAATTTAAAAAACTAAAGAGCTACTTTTCATGACAGATGATGTTTTAAACATCGCAAGAGAGTAGAAACTTCCCTTAAATAGGTGCCAGTTAATTAATGAGATTTGGTAAATGAGTGCATTTCTTGCGCAACAAACTACAGACTTCCACTTCCAAAGTACGTTATGTTAAATTGCACAAAGGTCCATTATTCTAGAATAAAAGACTGCCCATTGGAGGGTTCACACTAAAGTAAGTATTCCAAGAATATCTTCATCCACAAATACAAGCAGTGCATTTGCAAGTGGAGACCAAGCAACCCTTAAATATACTAATATCTCTTAAAGGAATTAGTACAGTCAAAGATTTAGCACTCAGTAGCCAAGGAAATCACAGTAGCTGGGCCTGTTGGTTTATACAGAAGCTCAAGAGACAGAGTGATGACCCGCCTCTTGTGAATATAAGACCCTCAGGGCATGTGCATGCTCTATAGTATAAAGTCACGAACTGGCTCTGTACCCTGCACTATACCATGCAGGCATCACATCTCTCAGCCTGTCTCAGTACCCTGGGACCACAAATGTACTTTTATTTATACAGTGAACTACAGTGCGAGCTGTGGTGAGTTAGCTTAAGCATTCGGGCACCATGCCGCATTGCGGGGTAAGGACAGGGCAGGGTGAGCAGCCTCAGCACTATGCAGAAGTCCATGGTGGACTTGGGCATTACCATCAAGTGGGTGAGTACATGGCTTGAGCACAAGATAGTGGTGGAGACAACGAATGGGATACTTGCTCCCACTTCACATTGGAGGACACAGACATGACAGCTTTCCATCGCAGTCCCCCAGTGCCCGACACCCTAAACCTGCTGAGATGGCAGGGGTGCCACTAACAAAGTTGACAGAGGAGAGACCAGTCACAAGACCAGGGCAGTTTATAAGGACTCCCCAGCTCAACCTGTAACCCTCCTAAAGCCACCTCCTCCAAATTCCTCCCAAAACCTCACCTACAAAACGCTTTACACAAGCAGGGCTCTTGGCCCAGATGAAGGGATTCTCACCAGTGATTCACACAGTGGGCTCCTAGGCAGGTAAGTCATTTGGGATAGACACCATCCTGACCACGTGCTCTGGGGGTCCGTTCCCTAAGGCAGCAGATGATAAATCCTTAGCAGACTATGTGCTACTGACACAGAATGACTATTCAAGTTATAGTTATATACTCTGGAATAATAAGCATCAACCTTACCTCCTCAGGAGCATCTCTCTGAGCTCTCACTGCAAACAGACAAAGTCAACTCACCAGGAGGACAAACACTCGACTTTCATTATGGTAAATTATTCACAGCAGAAGCGTCACTTTAGCAGTGTGAAATTCCTTGCCATTATATTTTCAAATCATGACTTCCCTTCTCTTATACCTGTGGAGTCTTAGACCACACTGGTTTCTTCACCTTTAGACTGTGCATAGCTGTTCCCCAGAGGGGATAGAGGACAGTCCCCAACTTACTGGAACAGAGAGCAAAACTCACAAGAACCCTCTCTCCAGACCTTCAGAAAGAAGCATTAATATTAATTTCTTACAGCACTTTAAGTGATTTTTTTCCCCATTCCCCAAAATAAATTTCCCTTTCCTACCGGAAGGCCCAACTACACACACACACGCTCCACCTTCAGTATAATCAATATATTGATACAGAAGTGAATGCCTTGCAGTACATCTCTTTACTGCTTTAATACCCTGACTTTTCCCAATGGTTGTCTGAACTAAATCCATTCTAAACCTTAACTGTATTTCTGTACCAATGACTTCCAATTCAAAGGCTTTGCGTTGCCAATTACGCACATACCTCCATGTGCATCTTCTGTTAATGCTTTAAGCGATACTTGAATCCTTTAAGTTCTCTTCAAGGCCTTTTACTCTTTTCCCACAACGCTATTTACGAATTAACCCCACTGAAACATCACTATTTCCCAATTTTCTTACAACAGCGGTCAGAAACAGGACCACATCACAGAACCATGCATTCATCTCATACGCAGATACAAAGTCCTGGCTTGCCTATAACCATGTTTTTTCTAACTTATTTACTGATGAAAATACTTGGTATTAGTTATTCACAACTCCGCTTATCCATGTCTATTTTGGTAGCTCAGAGCAGGACTGCTGAGCCATGATGAGCCACCCTTTCTTCAGTGATCTATTTGGCATGGCCAGTGCTATCAGAACAGATTTTGCACGCTAATGCGATCAGTAGGACCGTACAGCAGCAGAACAGCAGATAGGCATGTCATAGCAGCTGGGACACAGCTTACCCCTGATCTCCTGTAACATGCCACCCCTGAAATGGTAGCAGGGAGGAGCAGTACTTGCCATTTCCAGGCCTGGTTTCACTCTGTCAGCTGCCCCGAGGTGTGGACGTGGACAGCAGATTAACCTGTCACAGACAGGATATGGCTGAAGTCTACAAAGGGCTTATCCTCCTCACAGCTTGTGCCAAAATAGCTGGGGAAACAAGTGGAGACTCAAGCATCTGGGTGTTCCCCAGAACCTTAATTTCACAGAATCACTAAGGTTGGAAAAGAC
>NW_010522808.1:0-916 GCF_000687285.1 Phaethon lepturus
CCAATACAGATCCCTGAGGGACACCACTCATGACTGATCTCTATCCGGACATTGAGACGTTAACTACTAGTCTCTGGATGCGACAATGCAACCAATTCTGCACCCAACGAACAGTCCACCCATCAAATCCATATCTCTCCAATTTAGAGAGAAGGATGTTGCAGGGGACTGTGTCAAAGGCCTTACAGAAGCCCAGAGAGACGACATCCGTAGCTCTTCCCTTGTCCACTGATGTGGTCCCTCCATCAGAGAAGGCTACTAGGTTGCTCAGGCAGGACTTGCCCTTCGTGAAGCCATGCTGGCTGTCTCGAATCACCTCCCTGTCCTCCATGTGCCTTAGCATAGTTTCTAGGAGGATCTGCTCCATGATCTTCGCAGGCACAGAGGCGAGGCTGACAGGTCGGTAGTTCCTCCCAGGGTCCCCTTGCTACCCTTTTTAAAAATGGGTGCAATGTTTCCCTTTTTCCAGTCTCCAGGGACTTCACCTGACTGCTAGGACTTTTCAGATATCATGGAGAGTGGTTTGGCAACTACATCAGCCATTTCCATCTGCACTTTGGGATGCATCTCATCAGGTCCCATAGACTTGTGCGTGTTCAGGTTCCTCAGGTGGTCTCGAACCTGATCTTCTCTTAGTGAGAGGGACTTTGCTCCTCCAGGTATCCGCAGGGTATTCAGCCCCCTGAACTGGAAGACGGGGATGGAGAGCACAATAACCCTCCCATAATCCAGGAGGAAGCAGTTAAGGACCTGTTAAGCTACCTGGACACCCACAAGTCTATGGGGGCTGATGGGATCCGCCCAAGAGTACTGAGAGAGCTGGCAGATGAGCTTGCCAAGCCACTCTCTATCATTTATCAGCAGTCCTGGTTAACAGGGGAGGTCCCAGACGACCGGAGGCTTGCCCATGGGGGGC
>NW_010522808.1:2337-2971 GCF_000687285.1 Phaethon lepturus
CAGGTTCCCTAACCAACCATTCCAAGGCCCTGAAGTCTCTTTTGATCACCCTTGGACTATGTGTTGCAGCTTCATTGCCACCCATATGGAAGAGCAGTAGTGGGTAATAGTCTGAGGGCTGTACCAGGCTAGGAAGTTTCCTAATGATGTCTTTAACCCAGGCTCCAGGGAGGCAGCAGACTTCCCTAAGAGAAGGGTCTGTCCAGCATATTCGACCTTCTGTTCCCCTCAGAAAGGAGTTGCCTACAACCACAACCCATCTTTTCATTTTCATGTGGGTGGTCATGATGCAGGGGGTAGGCCTTTCTGACCTTGGCAACACCTCCAGTGTAGCTGGACTGTCGTCCACATCATCCATGGACTGGCCTTCCACATCCAGAGCCTCATGCATGTTGTAGAGAGGCACCTGGGGGGACAAGGAGGGGGTTCACCTGCCGCCCCGAGTCTGGACTTGCCTCCCTTTGCTCCTTTCTTTTAAGCTACTGCCTTCAGTCTGGCAGGAGGAGATTACAGGACCCCCTTGATCTTGGGGTTTTTCTGGTGGCTGTTCCTGTTTCTGTCTCAGGGATGGCAGAGCATGGTTCCCTGAAGCCCTCCTTTTCTCAGACTCCTTTATGCTCCTTAACCTTCCTAC
>NW_010522808.1:3045-8894 GCF_000687285.1 Phaethon lepturus
GGCTCGGGCACTCTCTGCAGCCTGAGACCTGGATGGCTGCATGTTTCCATGGGAGCTCTGAGTTGCCACATCCACTCTGGCAAGTGCAGAGGATGTGACTTTCCACCGGGTGGATACCATAGCTAAGCTCCTCCTGAGAGGGTGATGACCACCAACTGAACTCACCTCTTGAGCTGGTAGGGCAACCGCACGCACACAAAAACTGCCGCGCCACACTCCGGTTGCTTCTGCTCCCTAGGCTGCTTTTTACAGGTGTGGGGGTGGGCTGTCGTTGCTCTGGCAACGCCCAGGCCTTGTCAGTGTCTCCCGCGAGAGCTGCTGGCTTCTGGCGGGTCTCTCTGTTGCCCTGGCGTCTCCCCACCTCAGGAAAAACCCTGTGCAGCAAGATCTGCTGCTCTGCTGCGGGTCGGGCCAACTCTGGAGCAGCTCCCCTCGGCGACTAACTAATAATCCAATGAGACAAAAAGTTTGGCTGTCATTGCTGGGAAACATTTTGCAGTTTTTAGGAGGCTGATTGTTACAGAGCCACAGTACATCTAAAAATGAAGCGTTGGCAACATCTGAATAACTCTTTTCCACTGTGGAGGCTAAGTGGCACAGTGGGTTAGTACTGTAGTCTTTTTCTTCTGGAGACTTGGCCTTACATCCTGGCTTAGCCTGCAAATGAAAGCAAGTTGGGTGGTCTCATGCCAGTCCCCATTTGTGCATATCGCAAACCACCAGGCAATTTGGCATGGTGAGGAGTTGCTGCCTGGGAGAGGAGCAGGATTCAAATAGGAGGGGAACTGCAGGTCATGAACACAAGGTGAACCAGCACATCTGTGAAGGGAGATTTGTTGTAGCATCTGCTCAGAGCAAATGACAGTCACCATCTGCCATCAATACTATTTTTTTTCTGAGTATATTTGCACTGTAGTTTATTCCCTGTGCATGAAATCCAAGTCAGATTTTTATTTTATCCTTCTCCCTATTGCTATTCATAGGACTTTTGCCAGTGAAAGGAGTAATCAAGCACCACAGGATTTGGCCTGTTTTTATGTACAATTATCATGAACAAATTCATTTAAGTTCCGTTTTGAAGCAAAGGTAGTATAAATTCTCAAATACACCTCAAGTATCTAGAGCACAAGAAATAATAGTACAAAGGTTCTATGCACTAGGGGCAAACCCCCAGGGTATCGAGGGTACTATTGAGACCTGAAACTGGGTTTATGAAGACCTGCTGCATTGGAGTTTGTCATGGTTTAGCCCCAGCCGGCAACTAAGCACCACGCAACTGCTCGCTCACTCCCCCATGGTGGGACGGGGGAGAGAATCAGAAAAGTGAGGAAATTCATGGGTTGAGATAAAGACAGTTTAATAGGTAAAGCAAAAGCCGCACATGCAAGCAAAGCAAAACAAGGAATTCATTCACCACTCCCCATGGGCAGGCAGGAGTTCAGCCATCTCCAGGGAAGTAGGGCTCCATCACGCATAATGGTTTCTTGGGAAGACGGACACCATAACCCCAAATGTCCCTCCACCCCTTCCTTCTTCTTTGTTCCAGCTTTATATACTGAGCATGACATCGTATGGTAGGGAATATCCCTTTGGCCAGCCTGGCTCAGCTGTCCTGGCTGTGTCCCCTCCCAGCTTCCCGTGCACCCCCAGCCTTCTTGCTAGCAGGCCAGCACGAGAAGCTGGACTGTCCTTGACTACTTAGCAACAACTCAAAACATCAGCACATTATCAACAGTTTCTCATCCCAAATCCAAAACATAGCCTCACACTAGCTTCTGTGAAGAAAATTAACTCTACCCTGGCTGAAACCAGGACAGAGTTCTTGGAGGAGAAACTGTAAAAATGAAGGTTAGAGCTAAGAGAGAAAGTGGGATAGATGGAGAGAGGAATATGGTACTGCAGAAAATGGGAATCTGGTTGAGGCATTGAAAAAAAAAAGATGCAGGAAATGAACACAAATTTAGGAGGAAGATTAATAATGAGAATATTGGAAAAATATAAAGAAAGAGTTGTTTTTTATCATTTTAAAGGAGTTTTAAAAAACTATTTAAAAGCCAATGGTACAATGAAGAAAAAAATCTGAGCAATCAGGAAAAGCAGGAAAATGTGCAATGTCTAGAGAAAGAGCAGAGAAAAAGCATTCATATAAAAATATATTGCTGAAAAATGCATTTTTGAGGCAAGTACTTGTGAAGCTGTGCCAAGTTCTGTAAATACAATTAGCTTTAAAGTGAGGAGATATAGAAAAGTTTAATTATTTCATTTTGACATTTTCCTAGCAAAATGGTTCAATGTTTTATTTCAGAGTTACAGTTCATTTTACAGTTGAGTTTGTTTTAATTTAAAATAGAGTAAAAGCAATCCAGAAATGAGATAGGATGATTCAAAAAGTGGAGAATGAAACATTTCATTATACCTGAAAGAGAATTTTTTTAAGCAATAAAAAAAATGTTTCATGATGCTCTGAAAGAAATATTCTCCCAAGTTTTTCAGTTCTCTCACTGAAGTGAAAAATCAATTATTTGTGCAGCCCTAGTTGTGTAATGAGGCATGATGAAAAAAAACATTTATTAGAGATGCAAGTGCTCCTGTACTAAAATTTTTGAATTTTAAATACCTTTGGGTATCTTAGAGACATCTAAGGAGCCAGGTAGGGGAAGAGGGTAAAGGAAAGGGCTCACCATGCAGGTTTATATCATCTGATTACAGTTCTCTCTGTTATCAGAAGGAGTCTTGCTGCCTCACTAATGTTGCAAGTCTGGGTTTTCAGTTTGGCATGGAGCTGTAGAAGTCTTTCTCCATCTCCCTCTTTATTACTCCATACTTCCAGTGTAAGCTGACCTCTTAAAAAGATGACACAGAAACCCAGACAGGGAGTTCATCTCATATTTTTTATCCTGTTCTGGGAAATAGTTGATCACACTAGAAGCAAGTTGATCACACACTGTTGATCACAACTAGCACAATTAGCACAGCTGATCACACTAGAAGCAAGATATACACTTCTGTACCATTTCCATTGTAACTTTATTAAACCATGCGACGAGCGAGGGAAGACAAGCAGTCGACTCAATGTGAGTGATAAAGCAAGCTTCAACTTTATTGCAAAACCCTACACATATTTATACACTGAGTTCTACCTTATGCATACTTGTCTTACAATCATTGGCTTAGCTCTAAAGATTACATTATCATACTCCTCCTACTTGCGGTTACTGCTACGTGGTCTGGGTTCCATCCTGTTTTTCTTACTTCTTCTTAGCTGTTTACCACAGCTCCTTCTCCTCAAGGCCAAGCCCTGCAGATGTCCAGCTGTTTACCAGCTTCCCAATGCCGCAGCTCCTTCTCCTTAAGGTCGAGCTGTGCAGAGTGATCCCAACAAATCCAGTCCTTCAGAAAGGAAGACAGAAGTACTTTCCTGTACCAGTTGTTGATTTTCCACATGCATGATCATTTTGCTTTATACTTGCCACACACTGTTACAGAGACATAAATTCTTAAGAATGGCATGGCTGTTTTGTACGCCAACTTCCAAATGAAAACACTGCTGAAAAATTGTGGAATACCAGAGATCTTTATTCTGCATGGGGGCACAGAAGAGTGAGTGAGGCCACTGTGTCAGTAATACCTCCAAGTAATACACTAACTCTCTTTCTTTAGCTCTTCCCATCATGACAGTAATTCTAGAAACACAAAGACTGGGTGAATGAATGAGTAGATAACTAGAAAAAAAATGGGAAAAATTATGCTTATGCACTTTATAACAACATGTCTTCTCTGAAATTTATTTTTACAGAAATGGTTGAACTTATATATTGTTTTCACTCAAAATACCGCAGACAAATTAATAGAGGTCATTGTCCAGTGGTTTGTTGGTGTATGTTCAGGAAGGCAGGACTTCTCCCTGCTGCCTCCATCTGCTCCAATCAACACAGCTTTCCAGGTGCAAGTGATTCAGCTCATGTCTTTATACCTTCCTGGTCCTTCTGACAAGACGTTCACTTCCACTAGATGATAACTCTGCTAGCTGAAGTTGTTACCGAATGAACCCTGACACCATCACAAACCACTTCTGTGAGAAAAACAGTGGATTGTCTAGGATGACTGTAATGTTACGACATTGTAATACCCCAGTCAATGGATGTATTTTGCTTCCCATGGCACAATGACCTTTCTGAGTTTTGGACCATCTAATTACACATCCATAATGAACTGGCAGCTTTGCAGTAGCTGAATCAATAAAAATATAAATGTTTACTTTTTAAATATTTTGCTGATAGCAATATGAATTTATATACTTGAATTTGAATGAGCTTAAATTGGAATAATGTTGGTTCTTTTAATTTTTAATGGTCCTCCCTCCCCCCTTCATTGCCGCCTTCTGTCTGTGCAGTTTCACTTATTTATTTATCTTTTATCATGAAACTATAAGCAGGTATTTGAAGTGAGGGAGCCCTGCTATATCAAAGCCCTGCTGTATAAAATGGCCCGGAATTCCTGAAATCCCATATTATGAGTTTGTTTTCTCTGAGTTTGTGTGAAGCTTCTGTTACAGAGCCTTTGAAAGAAATCCTAAATGACAGAAAAGCTGTAATGTAAAACTATTTTTACTGAAAATACACCTACAAAGTAATGTTTCTCAATCCACTCTGAGTACATACCAATGCAAAACCAATGAGGGATGGGGAAAGGAATCTTTCTATAATACCTGATTTCCATAAGAAACAAAGTTAGTATATAAAAAAATTGCATTCTTTGTGGCACAATTAATTTCTCTCAGCTGATGTCATAGAAAGACAGCCATTTACATTGTCTTTGCAAGGTATTTCCAAACAATCTTAACCAAAATTAAATTTTTATGCCATAAATTCTACAGTTAACATATACACACATTCTGAATACAGTATCTATATAAAAAAATCTCTAATTACGTATCAGAAAATATCTGTTTGTATCCTAGATTTGCATTCTGTTAGCAAAAAAATCCCATCCTATACCTGTTTTCATTCAGTCAGAGATTCATTTAGAGCTTTGTAGGTTTGACTGCTCAATACTCTGTATTAAATCCTGCTCACTTAATTCACCAGAGAGTTCCTCCTTGTATTGTCTGGGTTACTCAACTGGAGAAGATGGGCAGGAGTTTTCAGTCTTAAATAAAAGTCTTGCCTCATTGCTCTAAACATGGGAAAAGGTTTGCCTTCAACCAGCATGCTGACATTTTCACTACAGTTACTTGTACACCATATTTATGTTCTTTTAGTGACAAGAGCAACATGTTGAATATTTTTTTGAGTGGCAACTGGGATATTGCAAGGGAATCCTTCATTTCTATCAGAATTCTTTGGTGGGGGGAAGGAGAAAGAAGAGCGCTGAACATCTAAATAAACAAGATCACTCAATACTATTGTGCCTTTTGATTAATATTTCTTCATTCCCCCAACTGTAACTGCATTATAAATCTTTCCAGTTTAACCTCTATAATAACACAAGGCAAAAAGGAAAAAATACATAATGTATATTTCTAAAAAAGGGGTTCATCAGGGAATAATGCTGAAATAAACAAAAGAAAGCCACAGGATTACAAATGCATTATCTCCCTTTTTACATTCTTTCCTTATCTATTCCCTGAAAGAAACCTACAATATTGCGCTTTAAAATCCTTTCTAATTAAAATGTCAACATTTATAGTAGTATTTACTATTTTGCAATTTATATATTTTTCCTAGTAAAAAGTAACAAAGCACCCATTAGTTTTACTTTCTAAAGGGTTATTTTTTCTTTTTGAGATGCTGCTGATTTTTTTCTTTAATTATACATACATGCATCTACACCAATGCACGCAGCATGGG
>NW_010522809.1:0-1040 GCF_000687285.1 Phaethon lepturus
ACATGCAAACAGGCACTCTGCTTTTTCTCACGCACTCCAAACTACGAAATTAAACGTTGCAGTCTCCCTCCTCCAAGTAAGGTGCTAGGCAGGAACTGTCTTGCTGGTCCTCACTTGCCCTGGCAGTCATGGCAGATAAACAGCAAGACTGGGGCTCTACTCTTTCCTAGCCTTGCAAACAGCCAATGCATTTCCTCACATTCTCGCACTCCCAACTGCGAGATTGAAACGTTGCACACTCTGTCCTCCAAGGAAGGTGCTAGGCAGGAATTGTCTTGCTGGTTCTCACTTGCCCTTGCAATTCTTGTAGATAAACAGCGAGATTTGGACACTGCAGTTTTGAAACTTGTAAAACAGCCACTGTGCTTTCTCTCTTTCTCGCACTCCGAATTGCTGGATTGAAACCTTGCACACTCTTAACAAGGAAGGTGTTGGTAAGGAAATGTTTTGCTGGTCCTCACATTCCCATGATGTCACTGTAGATAAACAGAAAGACTCGGCTCTGCTCCTTCGTAGCCTTGAAAGGAGCCACTGTGCTTTCTTTCACTCTCGCACTCCGAATTGCTAGATTGACACCTTGCACTGTATAGTCCTACAAGGACTTCTAGTCCTCTAAGCTTGAGACTGTGCCTAAAGTGCCAACAGTGAAAATGGACCTGACAGGACGTGTGAAGGATGCCCCAGAGCAGGGCTGGGGAAAAGGCGGTGGCGGTGGAAAGAAAGGTAAGGGCCCAGCGGGTTGCTGGCAAGGGGCTGTAGTTTTCCTTCCTCCGTGTCTGGAGCAAGGTTAGAGCCGGAGTTAACCCAGGATGCCTGGAGGAGAGCGAGGCACCTCCTGTGACTCTCTTGTACCCATTATGGTAAAGCTCCAGTGACCCACCGTGGAACAAGGTCTCAGGACCTTGTCAGGACCTCAGGCCTTTGGTCTGAACCTGCCCCAGCGGCAAATCTGTGTGCATGGGACCAACCCAGAAATCTAAGAGTCAGCTCCTCTTGCGCCAAAAGATTGCCTCCCCGGAATGCCTCTGGGAGACTACCAG
>NW_010522810.1:0-801 GCF_000687285.1 Phaethon lepturus
TGCTGTATTGCTATTGATCCTGAATATATAGCTTACTGAATGACAGTGAATTACCTGTCAACGATAGATTCAATCTGTTTCAATTCTGATTTAGTTTGAGCTATGCGAACTGGTCACACTTCCCTGTGACCAGACAATGACACACTATAGTGCAGTCCTGTCCTCTGCTTCAGGGAGCTCCTGACCTATAAGCCATTAGCCAAGGGGCCATTCTGGCATGTGAATCAAGATATGCATACTACTGAAGCTATGTCACCGTACAAAAAAAGAAAAAATATCCAGACCCACAGGAAGAATGAAAGAAGGAATCTGTTTATTTTATATGAAGTGATGGATTCTGCTGGTTTCCATATCACCATTTGTTGCTGAGACCATTCTGAGGTGTCTAGTTCACTCTCTTACCTCCTGGAAAGAGCAAATCTCTAACTCATAGAAATTGCCATAATTAAATTGATAAAAACAAGTAGTAAAAAATGTATCTGATGTGTGCTGAGTGTACAAATGCTGGGATGTATATAATTTTCTAACGCTAGGTAACATAAATTTCCAGGAACCCTGAAAAACCTGGGAATTCTATATCAGCAATTTATATACCAAGCATGCTTATATGTGCTGGTGCTGCCAAGAAACATATCTGAAACATCCTGAGGGGCCATCTCCTGAAGCATATCAAATGAACTACCACAGGATGATTGCTGTGGCTTGAAAGTACAAGCACAAAAAGAAACCAGAGGACCTCAGCCACAGGATGATTGCTGTGGCTTGAAAGTACAAGCACAAAAAGAAACCAGAGGACCTCAG
>NW_010522811.1:0-17039 GCF_000687285.1 Phaethon lepturus
GGCCCTGTCACCCCTGGCCCCACCAGCAAGGCCGAGGAGAGGAAGAATGAGAAGGTAAGGGCCGCCGCGCCACCGCTGCACCCCGCGCTCCCTCCACCTCTCCCTCCCATGGGGCTGTCAAGGAGGGACTCTGCAGCTGGTTTTCGTCGCCTGCCAGCTTGGGCATCCACGTCTCATGTTATTTTCATGCTTCATGCTTTCTCCCACCCGTCCCCAGCAGTGCTCTCGTGTTACTCGCTCGCAGGTGGGAAACGAGGTTGAGTTGCTGAATTTGTGTGGTTTTCCTGACGGTCGGCACCCAGATCTGCAAATGTGCAGGGGTACAGAAAGACGTTATAGCAAGGTCTTGGTCATCGAAACCCGATGGCCGGGTCAGAAGCTGTCTGCCTCATTGTGCGGGAGAAGACGCCAGCGGTACCAGCCCCAGGGCCGGTGGCACGGGCACAGTAAAACACTGGCCCGTGCGTGGCAGGAGCTGTTTTGCCACTCCAGGAACATCTCAGTTTCTTGCAGAAACTTCCATTGCAATGGCACAGCCAAACGGGGAGAAGGGAATTAAATACGGCTCGTTGGGACATCCGGCGCACTGTAGGTTCAATCTCTTAGGAGCCGGCAGTGGGACCGATACCTGAGTACCCGTCCCTGGTGCACCTTGATAAGGAAAGCCAGCATGGAGAGCTGCTTTATGCACGCAGTCTTTTAGGTTCTTGGCAAATATTTTGCTTTCACCAAATGTTTACATGTTATTAACAGTTCCCATTTATCAGTGCTGAGGGTTATCTCCATACTGCCTGGCAGAGCCCACTGATATAAACTACTTTCTGGAAGCAGGCCCTGGTTTGTATCTGAGTAGGAGGAAGAGATGTGGGGGCTTGCTTTTCCTCTGGACCTGCAAAAAGTCCTTTCCGTATGTTCCCCAAGCTTTTCCGTGGTGACAGGCACATATGAGGTAAACATTTACTTTGTACATGGTTATGATGAGGTTGCAGGTCTCACATGTGGTCAGGGTCACAGACTACCACAACCCCTAGTTTCACAAGCTGAGGAATACAAGTTTTTAAATCCTTTCTTTAATCCTTTTCTCCGAGTGCTTTTCAGTGAAAGAAGAAGGGTGTAGGACTTCTGCCTTGGGTGTGAAATTTACGTACTTGTTTTCAAAGAATGACTTCCAAGTATGCATCAAGGACTTCATGGTGTGTGAGGAGAACAAAACCTGCTACTTCTGCAAGCCCAAGGAAATGTATGGTGTTTGGTAGAAGGTGGTAGATTTGCATACTACCTCAGAGCTTTGTGTACTGATATCTTTAATACTTCCTAAAACATAGCATGCTATTCTTTAGGTCCATATATTTTAATTCATGTATGACTGCACACTGAAATTTCCTGTGCAAAATTGTACTGAGTCCCTTCCTAAGATATTGGTTATTTCCCAAGTTGTTATAGCTTTAAGTTACTGAATTTGAATGCTGGGAAATAAAGTTATGATTTTCTGAGGTCCAAGGATGAAAAGGAGAAGCAAATAATATACTGTATGATTGCAATGAGCGTTGCTAAACACCAGTACAATATATGGGAAGTATCAGAGAGAAGTGACAGTAAAAATTGTCATCTCTGACTGGATTGGAGGCTACATAACTGTGCCCTGTGTAGAATAATATATTCCTGAATCTCCTCCATGTCACATTTCACTTTCATTTTAGAAAGTTCTGAGTTAATGATGCTTCCTTTCCTTTTAGAAATAGTGACTGATATTTGGCCAGTGAAGTTGTGATCCTACCCTTTGCATAATCCAGATCAACCCAAATATCCCTTTGAAGCAGTTGAGAGCTTGGATAATGCCAGACTAAAAGCTGTATAACTATTCAAAAAGGAATCAGAACTGGGGTTATATCTCCAACCACGTTTGATATTTCTAAAGTGGAGGCTGGTTGGGCAGGTTTTTGGTAAATAGGGAACAGCCGTAACACTCAGAAGGAATATCTGTGGAGAGGGGCAATATCTGTTACTAGTACCCTGACAAGAAAAAACAGACAAGTCCGAGGGGCAAAAAAAAACAGAAGCAGGGACATAACCAGCAAACTGCCAAATAAGCAAACATCAGAAGCAATTTATCCGAGTTCAGTTTCATTATATTAATCCATCAGATACTTTGAGATGAAAGGAGCAGAGGGGATGTTAGTAACAGGAGCGATAGTAAGGTCTTCAGCTCTACTGAACACAGGATGGAAGAAATACACAGGTAATTATCTCCAGAAACTGAGATTAGCAAGTCATATCTGAGGTAAATTGTAATGTGCCATAAAATCAGCATTGTTATTGGAATCAACAATTTTTCTTGTCCCATCAAATTATTATTTTTAATCCCAGCTTTGTCTTTCCAGTTTCTTTTGTAGAATACCCTTGAGGATGAGGGCTGAATGAGAAGAGGGAGAATGACAGGTTTTGGAAACATTCGCTTGTTATTAACCACTTTTTTCTTTCACACACTGATTGTCAGTGTGAGTTCACTATAGTATAGGGGGCACATGGTGCGTATGAAGAAGGAGTTTACATTCTGGGATAAACATGCTGAGGATCCATTGGTTTTCACGGTTCTGTTGGAGAAGATGTTTCTTGTGAGGGCTTTGGAGATAAATTGCAATTTTTGCATTTATCACATATAGTCAGATATATCGGTCCTTGGGAAATTTTCTTCAGATTATAAGTTTAGCAAGGTTGGTTGGCTGCTTGAAGGCCAGGCTGGGAGACAATGTGAAAAAGTATTTTAAGATACGATCTTCTACCAATTTATGTTTTACGATTTCCCACCTAGATTCCACTCAAGGATACCAAATGTGACATCAAGGGGCAGCTACTGTAGTGAGTCTGTATATGCTGTTTGGGTTGCTTGTTCCAAGATGGAATTGTCTTTACCTTGGGAACAGTCTTGCTGAGTATACTGGTGAGGTAGTCACTGTTAATGCTTTCCTCTCTGCAAATGTTTATATGCCAATATCACAGGTTCCTGTTGGTGTGCAGCAGTCAGATATAGGCACATCCCAAAATTTCTCTAAAATCAAGGGACTCCAATTCCAATTCTCACTTGTTTCCTTGTGGTTTAAAAACAACTGGCAGAAGTAATCTCAAAAATTATGGTTTTCAGCTTAACAGGAATTGTTTTTCTGCTCATCTTCTATTCACATAGCAAATAAATACTTAAGTCTATTTATTGGCATATCTAGTTCTCTACTTCAGCTTATTTCTTGAAGGTATTGATGCAGACTTCCAAACCTGCAGGTGAACCTTGGCACCTGCATTTATTTAGGCACCCTAATAATAGTGTCTGACTGTCATACTCCTGTTGACTTTATCGGGAGGCAAAATAGGGCCTCCATGCCAGTCTTCACTTGTCAGTATGCACCTATCCCAGGAGGGTCCTATCTGCAGCTGGGCTTGTGCTCCACTTCTCAGCTCCTTGACCAGCCTCCTGCCCACTTAGGGAACGGTTTCAAAGCTGTTCTCCTTTGCCAGCTGATGGTGGTAGCTGAGGAAAGACTGAGCAATAGATAATGTTTAAGTCCACTGTGCAACAGTGCTTGAAGGGTGCTTAGGCAGCCAAGCAGGCTTAGAAGTAGAGCACTTGAAAATCAAAGCTGTTTCAGTGCTATACAGGTGCAGCACAAAGCAGCAAGAAAGGCGGCTCACCTACAGGCAGCACGGACACTAGAGGAATAACAAGCCAGGGACTGAATAAAGGCAAGGGAGCATGGCAGAAGTCAAAGAGGTAACAGTGGTCAGGGCAGCACAGGAGAGAGAAGGGCATTACCAGATGCCAGGATATATAGCAAGGGGCACCAGAGAAGGGATGCCAGTGGGGAGGGCAGAGGTGAAGGGTGCTGTGTAAAGCCCATGGGGAGGCGTCCTGAAATGGGAAAGTTGGAATATAGGTGCTGACATTTATCTAAAGAAGGCATTTGAAGAGAGCAAGGTGTGAAGGAGACTCTTTCTTCTTTTTCTCAAATATTTCCAACTTGAGGCCAATTTTTCTTCTTTTCCAAGAAGGAGGTTTCCTTCACCAGGAAAATAATAATTCTCCCCCAAAGTCACTTTATTCCAGGTTAGGAACAGGAGTGTCCCAAAGACATCACAGGGACAGAAGGACATCACAGGGACAGGAGAGAGGTAAAACAGAGAGCAAATGGGGAGCACCCCATTTCCTTTAAGGGTGAGGGATGGTATATGGGGTCTTTTGAGCTCTCACTTCATCATTTCCTAATAATATCAGCATGTGTAACCATCTGAAGCTCAGAGAGTTCAATCCCAGTTCCCGAATCTTCTGAACATCTGGAAGAAAAGGGTGGAGATCCCAGCTGGGGAATGGAAGCAAACCCGTGTGATTTGGGGGTCTTTTTAATGGAGACCCTGCTTTTTCAGTCATGATGACACTGCCCAAGTTCAACTGGGAGATTACAGCTGAGAGCTTGTAATTATGGCATGACTACTTCTTTGACCTTGGTCAATTTTTGCTATAATAGTTTCTGCTGTACATAGTCTGGGCTCACGCTTAATACCTCTGATAAAACCACTTGTTTGAATGAATTAATGCATTTCTCATTAAATGTGCTCCTCATTATGTTAATCAAATCAAGAAAATCATGCTGGGTGGCTTGACCACTGTAATTGAACTTTCTTTAAAATCCACTCATTTGGCTTTTGATGAGGATTTTGATTAAACTCTTCCAAAATGTCTAGCCTAACATCTGCTAAAGAGGAAAATAAGAGCTTGCTCTAGTGAGCAAGCCATTAATTCATCACTAAGTTACACCAACTCCTTAATGCTTTACCTAGCTGGAGTATATAGAAATATTTGAAAATTGGCAATGTAAAAGTAAATGTTTCTTACAAGTGTGCTTAGAGAAAAAATCTATTTGCAGCTTTAAAATTATAAACTCTGTTCCTGGAATATGTAGAGGGTCTGGATAAGCAAGTCACAACAAATAGGAAAATACACTGGGCCACTGTTTACTGATGTTGAAATAACAAGAGACACATCTTCAGAAAACGACTTTGAACATGCACCAACAGTTTTACATGTGAAAATTGAATTAGTAAACATCTGTCTGTTCTCACCAGTGTCACTCACTTTCTCAAATATCAGTCCTTCTGCTCAAAATAGCTGCATTCCTCACAGGATACAGTATGTTTGGCATCATCCTGGTGTAAGGACTACATTACAAAAAAGAACAAGCCAAGGCCTGTTTTCTGGCCGTGCAAGTGTCCCTGCATGACTTGCGTCCACACTTCTGAGCTTTCTTCTCTGTCCAAAATAGGGGGACTGCATCCAGGCTGCTTATTGAGAACAGTCCTGGGACGTGATGTGGCCCAAACCATACCCATATGTTGTCCTGGGAGAGTGCTAGTTGATACAAGCCAAACCCACAATGGTTAATGCATATGGACCAGGATTTGATGCTAAATCCTGGCCTTGTTTCATGTGCCAGTATAGACATGACCAGAGACACCTCCTTCTCAACCTCTCCCCCTTTCTGCCAGTACCTTCCTCTGCCTTCCCCTGATTTGCAGCCTAGCGCTCGGTCCCACCAGGCAATGACCCTCAGTGCAGACCTGCCACCTGCACACTTAGTTGCCCACCCTGGCTTTACATAGGGTTGGAGACTAGATCAAAGGCCCTTTGAATATTTGGCTTTGTAAACTCTGAGATGCTCTTTGGCCTTACTTTATATTAAAGGTGTCTGTTTAAGCTGTCAGTTGGTAGAACTGAAACTGCCAGAAGGACCTGATCCTACACAGTAGTGCACCTTCAGTTTTGACTTACTGTTAGCCTCTGCATTGCAACTTCTTCTCATATTAACTTGTCCCTGAATGAAAAGGGTTTGTTATCACTTCATATCCACTAAAGAAATTAAATTCCTTATCCAGAAAATGGAAGATCAGTCTCAAAAGTGAAGCACTGAGCACTTGCAAGGACTTTGTAGATATAAAATGACATGACAAAAATAGTGGTCAGCCTGGGACGAATAAAGAAAGCTAAGGACAGAGTTGATGAAAGTGGATTTTTCAGATACAAAGTCAATATGACTGACCCTGAATTTTTGGAAGAGAAATTCAGTATTCCTAGCAGATATGAAATTACTTAATATTTTTCACTTTGTAACTGGTTCACGTAAGAAAGCCCCCTGAATTGTACAGGTATGATTGCACAAGAGCAGAAGAGCCCAGTTTGAATTCTTAGAATAAATGTATCTCTTAATGTAGAAAGCATTAGGAAGAAGTAACATTGCAATAGTAATGTAAAAGTTTGTATCAAAAAGATAAAGAGTAAGTTCTGTGATACTAATTTGCTTGGGTACTCTGTAAGACATCTGAGTTGATCTTGGAGCCGCCACCACCACCATTTCACTGATCATTTTCAGTCAGATTTGACTTTTCAGTTTTACGTGTGTTCCAATTTGTTCCTTGGTAAGGATGCTTTAATCTGGAATATTTTAATTCCGTTCTCTCAAGACTTGTGCACAGAATACATACTGTTAATCCATTTCCTCTCAACAAAGGCGAGGGGGCTGTCTTCATCACAAATGAGCCACTGCTTCCCATGCTCCAGAAAGCAAATCTTGGCTCTGTGACCAGCAAGTGATTCACCAGAAACTTGGCCAGGGAGTGGAAACCTCTTTTTCTGGTCATGTGAATTCAGGCCACAAAGTTCTGTTTTGGGGCAGAGAACTCGTGCTTAAAATCTCTCCAGCACTTTCTCCTTCATCGTTAGAGTTCAATTTGAAAGGACAAAAACCTGGCAACTCACTGATGAATATTTTAAGACTGGCAAATAACCCAACCAAAAGCATGAGCCTGAGCTGTCAAAACACAGAAAACTTCAGCTTTACAATAAAACAGATTTCTGTTATTTCTGACTGGCTAGGATTCTTTTGCTTAGATCAAGGGCAATAAGTCATTGATCAAAATTTCTTTTTCTTCTTCGTATTTTTGATGTTAGGAAATGCTTTCAAACTCCCCACAGATTTTTCAAGCGTTGACTTTGCTGCCAAGCAGTCTCCAAAAGCTATTCCTCTTCTCTCTCCTCTCCTCTCCCCCCGCCTCTGCTTATCTGCCTCATAGTGCTGTCACAGGATTTCTCAAGTGTCCGCAGTGGATTTCTCTAATGCCATTTCGAGTGGTTCTGTGCTGCGTTCTACAGCCATAAGGGGAAGCGGATCCAGGGGAGACAAGGATGGAGAGTGTTTTAGCTTTGAGAGGAAATTCAGTTTATCTACTAACTGGAGACAAAGCTGTTTGGATGCCAAGGCACAGCATTCTGCTGGCACCTGTAGAGACCTAATTTTATAACACAGAGCAACCATGGGCTTTTACTAAATCCTTAGCGTTGCTTGGGGATGAAAGTAGGACTGACGAAAGAAAGAGCATGCAAAGGAGCTCTGGAAGCAGACGGCTGGAGGCGTGTGTGTGCGCGAGAGCATGTCTGCGTGTGAGCATCCCGGCACTGGCATTCCCATGGCATTCCCCTGCCTGCAGAAGGAATCACACAGGACCAGATGGCTGGATGGGGCCAGGCTGTGAGAGGGGATGGCAAGCATCTTCCTGGATTAGTCGAGTGAAATGTAAGCACTCTTGTGGTATCGACGGTAGATGTTGACACATACCGGCTGTTAAGGGATCATAGGGGCCAATCCCCACTCCAGACCGCACAACTTTGCAGCTGAGCATCCCATCACAGCTTCTGTCCTCTCCCTGCCATGTTCCTGAAGAATGTGGTTTCATCCCTCATTCCCTTATAACATCAAGCTCTCAATTCCCATGCACAGGTTAAAAATGAACAGGGTACAAATGCTGTGCCTGTCCCTGTCTTCCACTTACTGCCTTGGAGTGGTAACACCCAGAGCTGGCATGGGGCTGCCACTGCCCCACCACTCCCAGGGAGGAAGACATGAAACCATTCCAGCAGAAAAACACAGTAAGACGCTGGATGCCTTGAAAACAATGAAAAAACTTGCAATGTGTCAGAGTTGGTGGCATCTTGGCCTTGCACGTGTCCAGGACTCATTTGCTTTACTGAGTGGTTTTCCTAATAAGAATTCACAAGCTAGTGAATTTAAGTCTTAAACAACCAAGAGGCAACAGAGTTTATTCACTCAGATACAAATATCTCAAGTGCCAGTGCAGTTGTTTTATGGAGACAAAGTTTGAACTTCCCTATGAAAATTGGCTATAATCAACTTTTCAGTGCCGATGGGGTTTTTTTCAGTCACGCAGGTACTGGGTTTTTCCTTGCTTTTCTCTATATTTATGCATAATAGGTGGGTTAAAATATCTAGCATCCATGTAGAAATATTTCAGTAAGCTCTGTTAGAAGAATTACATAAACTAAACGAAATTGCAACTTCTGACAAACATCAGTACTGTAGGAACAGCACATTATAACAGACAACAGATATCTGTGGCATGTTTCTGTTTTTGTCATGTAACTTGAGGGCATAACCAAGTTACAGCAAAGGGATATTTATCTTATTTTGTACATTTTTGTTTATTTTTCTTTTTGCAGTAGCAGCAGAAAGATACACAAGCCCTTAGCTTTTCTTTTGCCAATGGTGAAGCCACTTTAAAGTCAGTCTGGGTTGTTATTTTTTTTGACTGAATGTCTTAAGCATCCAGTAATTCCCTTCAGACCAAGTCAAGACATGGAGTCAGTGCTGGTCTCTGAAGAACTGAAAAAAAATGCTCCTATTATGCCCTCTGGAGAAAAGATCAGTCTCAGGAATTCAGAAAGTACACCATGCAAAAGTTGCTTTTCAGACACTACGTCTGCAGGCTGCCTGTAATCAATTAATACAGGGTGTCAAGCAGTCAACCTTTTGAAAACCAATTCATTATAAAGACAGAACTCAACCTGTTGCTTTGCTTATCTTTTGTTTGTTTCATATTCACTGGTAGGTTTCTGTAAGTTAAGACTACAGAAGCTGAAATATTAACCTTCACTCACAGCTCACTGTATTCAGCACGCAAGCAGCAGACTGACGTTTGGCTTCATCACCAGATGCCCCAGAGAGAGAAGTAATGTGAGTCCATGGCCAACTTATTTTGCAGTAAGCTAGATTTCCTACTGTAGTTTTTAGTCCCAATTCATGATCAGTTTAAACTGGCATATTTTAAAAAGGAACTAGCTAGCTTTTTTGATGACTTCAGAGATCCCTATTCCCTCCTGTACAACATCATGTTATTCTTCATATCTTAAGTTTTGAGACAGAGGAGGTGGGGAGGTCGGGCAGGCAGATCCTATCAACAAGATGGTGCCTGCTGTGGCAAGGGAAACGCATAAACTAGTCTTTGATCAGGACATAAAAGAAATAACTGATTTTCCAACTTTTAAAATTTTTTGTGGCAGGTTTTATGTCTAAGCCAGATACTCTTGGTTGGCAGGCTTAGATGCAACCTGGACGAGAGATACAGCTGGCCAGCAGGGAACATGGCACAGAGAAGGTGGGAAGACTCATAGCCCTGCAGGCCTGGATGGGTTTCCGTTCACCAGCCGTGAGAACGTCAGATATATGCTGACCACCCACCACAGATGTCTGTCTAACCTTTCTTAAAATCACTCAGTTAAGATCATTCCGCAACTTCCCCGAGAAATCTATGCCTGTCCTTTCATACACCTAGGGCCAGAAAATTCCCTTTTATGCCTCCTAAATCTTCTATGGCTACAAGTGAATCTTGCTTCTTCATGTCCTGCTCCAGATGAACAGCTGCTTAGCTCTCCTGACAGCCTTCCACCTACTAGAGAAATAATAATGTGTTCAGTCCTCAAGAATTCTGATCCCAGTTCCTAGCCTTTCTTCCCAGGTAGTGATTTGTAGGCTTCCAATTATACTTTAATTTCTCCTTCAGCTTGCTGGGGTCTTAAAGAGCAGTGCCTCAGAGTAGAGTTTTGCTGAGACCGTGTTAGTGCCAATTAGGATGGAATAAGCACTTTCCATGGTTTACGTATAAGGGGTTTGTTAATATGTTTCCATGTGAAGTGTGCCTTTTTTGCAGAAGCATCTTGACTCATGCCCAGTTTGTGATCCACTGTGTCTCCCATGTCCCTTTTTGCAGAGCTGCTGGCTGGCCAGTCACTCCTTATTTTGCATCTGTGTATTTGATTTCTCCTTCCTAGCAGTAGCATGTCATGCTTGTCTTTGCAGATTTCCCCATGGTGATTTGGGATCATTTCTCCATTTTAGGAAAATTGTTCTGAATTTTTACCCTGTTTATCCTTCCTCTGTGGTTTAACCCTGGCAGGCATCTCAGCCCCACACAGCTGCTCACTCACTCCCTGCCACAGCGGGGCAGGGGAGAGAATCAGAAGGGTAAAAGTGAGAAACTCGTGGGTTGAAATAAAGACAGTTTAATAGGTAAAGCACAAGCCGTGCATGCAAGCAAAGCAAAATAAGGAATTAATTCACCACTTCCCATGGACAGGCAGGTGGTCAGCCACCTCCAGGAAAGCAGGGCTCCATTATGTGTAACAGCTACTTGGGAAGACAAACGCCACAAGTCCAAACATGCTCTCTTCCTCCTTCTTCCCCCCGGCTTTTATTACTGAGCATGATATCATAGGTATGGGATATCCCTGTGGTCAGTTGAGGCCAGGTGTCCCAGCTGCGTCCCCTCCCAGCTCCTTGTGCACCCCCAGCTTCCTCACTAGTGGGGTAGTGTGGGAAACAGAAAAGGCCTTGATACTGTGTAAGCTCAGCACATATATTGCTCAGCAATAACTAAACCAGGGGTGTGTTATCAACACTGTTTTCATCACAAATCCAAAACATAGCACCATACTAGCTACTACAAAGAAAATTAACTCTATCCCAGCTAAAGCCCATACACCTTCCAACTGCTTGCAGACTTACTCATCTCGGTGCCCACTGCTGATTTAGAAGTGCACTCTCTAGCTCACCTACAAAGTAATTAACGAAAAGGTTGACTAGCACTGAGACTAAGATGAGTCCTGTTGGTACCTACTTGAAATGTTTTTCTAGTGTTGCAGAAAGACATTGACTAGAACACACGGCAAAGCAACTGGTAGCATCTGGTTATCTGTCTGCAGTTTGAGTTCTTGCATGTATGCTGCTGAGTTAAAAAAGAGGGAGAGCACAACACTGGAAGGGACACGTCAAACATACACATTGCTGTCCTAGCAGGAAGAAGTTGAAAGAAAAAACTTGTGCAAGATATTCATCATATTGCCTGCTCCACTGTGGGAAGATTGTCAGGTACATCGAAGTAATCATAGTACAGAAGTTTGAATATAAGTCAAGATTGCTTAACTAATGGACTACTAATTCTGTTATCTGTATAGGCAGAGACATTCCAATCAACCGTGATCAAATTGAAGATGAGACAATTCTAAGTCAATATTTGCCCACACTGTTTTTCTGAAATGAAAATAAGAAAGGCTATCACTCTTTCTGTACAAACCATGAGTCCATCAACCACTGCGGTCAAGGGGAAATCTTCTTGCCCTGTTATCTGACTTACGTAGAGGGATTTTCATCTTCATCTATGGTAGGCAGGCTCAGAGATGGACTATTACGCAAAGCTATCGTTTCTGCTCCAGTGCAGTAGTGATTTTATCTATATATAGTTTCCATCATTTTCAGATGTGAGATGTATGTGACCAACATCTTCATAGAGGCATTTTGAGCCTGTGTGTTACAGCTGACTATTTCTTTCTATTAGTTGGCAGGATCCACCTTTGATTTCAGGTCACACTGGCCTCTTGTGCATCAGTCAACTAGCTGAAATTTTATACACCTAAAGACCTGACTTTAGCATAAGGGTTTTGAGGGTTCTTTTGAGCAAGTGGTCTTTGATGGCTCTAATTTTATTTTTTAAGTAAGAAGATGACAAAAACAGGAAAAAAGGTGAAATCTAATTTTTGCTGAAGAGAGTATGCTCTTATTACAAATGTTGTCAGGGCTTGAGCAGCTTCTAGCAAGGCATTTGCTATTGCAAAGCTTACTATTAATTACAACCCAAGTGTTGTGACATTTGGAAAGCCACAGAGCCTTGGTCACTTTGTCAAAGAAATTGTCATTTACATGCCTGGGCATTCCTCTGACATCGACAGCCACTTATTTTGCAATCCTTTAAAATGATTCTGGGATTCTTTCTTCATTTTCTAAAGAGCATGGAAGATCAATTGGTCCCTAACAGAGAAAAGGACTTCAGCCACCTCAGTGTGTCCCAGGAGTAATTCGTAGGGCATTGTTTGGAAACATAGTAGGACTGAAAATGGCTGTAGCACAGCGGACAGGGGAGGTTGCGGAAACCTCAGCTGTTTTGCCTGCAAAGCTTATGCACCGTAATAATTGATCGCACCTCAGCGCACTGAACAGCAGCTCTGTCCCTGCACTGTGCTGCCGGGCGCAGCGAGGCCTGCGATGCCCACGGATGCAGAGCCCCTGGGACTCCCTGCACTCCCGCGGGCGCTGGGAGGCTCAGCTTCCCTCACTCCCAGAAAAGAAACAGTCAGCTTGAGAGTGTTGATATTTCTCTTCTCAATGCTAATAAAGTATCTCTTGCATTGTGCGAGGCATACCCTCATGAGGGCAGGAGGAAGCAGGGGCAAGACCTAGTAGTTTTTTTATGCATGAAGTACATTAAGAACTGTTTCTTGGGTGCTCAGATCTGATGCTGTGGGAGCTGCCAAAACTGGAGGGCAACATTCAGAGAGAGCAAAATTTTCATGCTCATGGCTTTGATAGCATCAAGGACCTGCTTCTACTATGTCAGACCATCTGAGAACCATCAGGGCTCCTCTCATTCTGACCCCACGCCCGGTCCAGACTGCCCCAGCAGCAGCGCAAAGCCCAGCTCATTTTCTGAAATAAGTTGTCTGAGCAAGAGGAGCTTCTGCTTTCGTTGCCTCTAGGCCACAGTCCGTGCAGGTGTGATATGTTCTGTCAGTCTCAGCTGATGCCTCAGTCTCTAGCTATATGCATCTTTTATGAACTGATGAATTGTTATGTAGAAATTATTTCACTGTAACATGTTCCAGTGCCTAGTACACGCAAATTCTGGCAATTTTTCATTGTCCACAGGCAGCTCTTTTTCTCTTACACGGGCAATTGATTTTGAGAGAAGAATATACCTCCTGTGATGCCTGAATTTTCCACAAGCAATCTTCCCTCTTAGTGCAAGCCATCCCGATACTGTCTAGTTTGTTGGAAGTGCTGAAATTACAGCCTGAGGTGGCACAGCTGCTGGAACAGTATCAACCAAGCGGGAATAGATACATCAGTGACAAGGGACAAGATGACCTCCACTAATCCAAACCTTTTACCCATATGTTTCTGCTTTCCATAAAAATACAAGTCTCACTTGCCTGTCATTTAATAAGATTACAAAGCAAAACCAAGCAATTTTAATTGTTTGCTTCTGCAATGAAATCCATCCCTTGTGTATGGAGAAAGCCAGAGCTAACTATGTGTAAGATTAGAGTATGTCAAAGCATGTCCTGACTTCTGTCACTGATTGTCTTTCATTTAGGTGTTCAGTGAGTGAGCTTGCTCTGGCTTTCTGCAGTGTGAGCGTTGCTCCCAGTGCTCCCTATGACCAATAAATCTTTTTCACTTCCTTATGAGAGACAAGGAGCATCAAGCTAACCAGCCAGTCTGAATAATCTTATTTAAAAACATTAATTCTAAGCAGTTTGTCTAACAGTTAATGTATTTATACGTCTTTTTCTCATTTCAGAATTCTGTGCTGTCAGTGAAGCTGTGATAGATTCTCCTCTAGCTTGAGTAAATGAACCTAAAGTTTCAGAAGGATGCTCATACTCTGTCCAGCTGTTTTGCTTAAATTCTCTGGAAAGTACAGTTAGTCTACCACAGTTGCCTAAATCATCTAGTCATACGATTTTTATTAAAACAAAGGTTTAACATTTGCTGGGCTTCAGCTCAGGGTAGGTCTTTGAGACACTGTGGCATTATGTAGGAGACCCCCATGGTAACTCCAAGGATGTCCTTGGGATGTACAAAGGCAGTGCAATGCCAGGTTAGGAAGCAAGCTCAGCTCCGGGAAGTAACATGGCCTTGTCAGCCCCATCACCAGTACTTTTGTGGCTCCTTGGTTCAGGGTGGGCGCTGCAGCCCTTGATATACGATTTTTTGCACAGCAGAGGTAGAGCTGAGGAGTCCAAATAGCAGTTGCGTCTGTGAAAGTGCTCTGGGATTGCAGTTCCCAACCTTCTGTGTCTCTTTCTTGGCTGACACTGCATCCTGCCGGCTGCCTTTTGCCCTCTCTCAGACCCCTGCAGCTGAGGAAGTCTCTGAACAGCTGATTTCCCAAAGCTGGGAGGGCACAGGGGAGGTCTCATTCCTGGCTTTGTTCTGTTTCCTATGCTCTTGCCCAAATAGCTAATTTTTTTTTATCATAGTGATCATTCTTGCTGATTTTATGGTCTCTTTGTAGCGAGGTGGAGTCACCCTGTGTATGCTGTAAGTGCTGTTTCATTTACCTGTTGGGACTTCCTGAAGCAGAGGTTGGATCCATATCATTATTTTAATCGCCCCTCTTAGACCTTTTCTCCATTAATTTGTCTAATCCCCTTTGTACCTCTTCGTACTTTTGGCTTCCACAATACTGTGTGCAGTAAGTCTCCATTTAATTATGTGTTGTGTGAAAAAGTGCTTCCTATTTTTTAATTTTGACTGTTTGCGTGATAATCTCATTATGTTCCCCCTAATTCCTGTATTGTGGGAATTAACAATCTTAATCTTAATTATTAATTATTAATAATACTATTAAGTATTATTCATTTGATATACATTGTTTGTTTTATTATTTAACATTATTATTAAAATCATTAATAACTATCTGTTCCCGTCTCTGTGCAGGCAGGGATTTTGTAAGCTACTATCATAATTCCTGTCAGTTGTCTGCTTTCCAAGCGGGCATCTCCAATGTCCAGGAGTTGTCCCACACCTCTCATGGTCCTCGCTGCCCTCCTCTGTGCTGTTCATAGTTCTGCAATATCCTTTTCCAGCTGCAGTGGCCAGAACAGGACATACCATTCAGGAAGTAGGCATGTCAGGGCTTCCCACAGCACTGTTTTCTACAGATGATTTTTACTTCTTTCTCTAGACCTTTCCTAACAATCCAAATCTTCTCTTTTGCCTTTTTGACACTGCTGAGCATCAGGTTTTAGCAGTGACTCCTTTTCTGTATGAGACTAGGCCATTCAGAGTCAATAGTAGCATGGGAATACTTGTGATTCGTATTCCCAGAGCGCACACTGCATTCGCGTTTTGACCAGTTTCACAATGGGCATTAACTTTTGCATTTTTGGGGGTTTATTACTTTTAAGGCTTTTGCTCTGTAGTGGAATTCATGATTCCCATTTAATGTGGGGATAGAATTAAGTGCCTAGAAAATGGGATTCACAAAACCTGACAAGCAGAACAGGTGTCTAAGCCAGCAGGAGAAACTGGTAAGGGAAGGGTGGCTTGGATCTTGCTTTTTCACTCTGAGAAAGTTACCTGCTTCCACTTGGGATTCACAGCATGTGCCCAGCTCTGCAGGGTGATAAGGTTTCCTTCCAGAAATAAAGGATGAAGATTTCTTATATGACTGGGCAGGAACTCTTGTTCATGCTTGGGCACCCCACACTTGAAGCACTTGCATGAAACTCCTTGGTTGTTTTCTTCTGAAATGAAATGGGAGCCCACATTCCCCAGGTGAAGTATGTATGCTTTACACCTCTCTGTATAGGCTGTGCAGGGGGCAGGAGAGTGGAGTAGAGAAGGGGAGATCTCAATGCTTTGTGCTGAAGTTCCCTTACTTGCTGTAGGATAATCAAACATCTAGTGGATTGCTGAGTGAAGAAGGGAACGGAATGTCAACTGTGCACAAGGTTATCATGCCTACGCCCTTCTTTTGCGTCCCCAGAGAGGTTGCTCACACTTCAAAGGAAGAGATGGACTAAAATCAGGACTAAAACACATCCACCTGAGCTTAGTTCTAGAGAAAGTGGCTGCTTGGAAATAAGTGTAAATGTTGCCACAGACTTCATGAGAACCATGGTTTCATCACCTTCTTTGGTGTTGTCCTTGCATTTCATTTTATCAGTACACAATTTTGAGTTACTTCATCACAGCAGTAGTTTTCAGTTCCCAGTGCTCTGTTTCAGCTGTTGCCCCTAAAAATTATCGCTGAAAACTGTTATTGGGACATGGAGTAAGTTGCATATCTTAACAACTTTCCATCCTTTTCATAACCATCACCTATTCTCCACATACCAGACCAGGAAAAGCAATGAATTACAAAACTATCCATCCATCAGCTTCTCCCTCCATCGAACGCAGAAAAAAGACAGTATCAGTGTTGCAGATCATCTGTCCCTCATTCACCGTTAATCGTGCTAGTATTCCTTTTACTTTCTGTCTGTTATGAATTCAGCAGCCTCCAGGAAGCTCACTGATAGCTGAGACTCTCTACTTCCACTTCAGGGTTTTTTCCCCTGTGAGCTAGCCTTTAACTTTGTTCCAGTGTTTGAAAGATCTAATATTCCATCTAAATTGAATATTCAAATATATTTTTAGATACCCTCTTTATCTCTTTTACTAGTCTCTAGAGCCTTGCATCCGCTCCAGTTCAACAAAAGCACATGATGAAGTGCCTGTGTGCTTTGCTGTATTGGGACCTGAACACTAATTTCTTCTCCTCAGTTTTGTTTTCAAAACATTTGAAATTCCCAGTCAAGTCTAGCTGCAAGACATTTTACTTATTTTCTACAGGTTTTAGTACTAGTTGTCTTCAAATTAGTGACCATAAGTCTAATATGTTTGTGCATGTTTGTATGCATATTACTATCACTGGGATTTAAAAGCTAATGATATTATGATCCTAAAATCCTTTTTGTTCCTTGGCATGTAATTTGTATACTTAGATTATAATAATGGCCTTCTGTCCAGAAGCAGTTGTCTATGTTAAAACCTAAATCTTTGGCAAGTATTTCTATACAATATATGATACAAAACTAGTCTTTCCCT
>NW_010522811.1:17070-27057 GCF_000687285.1 Phaethon lepturus
TGAGTAATTACTGTTGTCTTGTTCAGTATGTCATCTATGCCTCATGAGAAATAGCGGCAAACTGCAAATGATAAATCCATATCCAAAGACCTCCCAGACCTGAAGCTTTCCTTTGAGATGATGCTGGTTTGCATTTTGTGCTTTTTAAATAATTATCAAAATCTCAAGTCAAATAATTTTACAGATTTTAAAAACCCGAATAGCTTTTTCCTAAAAGACATAATCCAAAGTACCACCTACTCTTTCAATGCAAGCATCAATCACCAGTAGCCAAGTTGGAATCAGAATAAAAATGCACTGTTCTCCAGACACTAACTTAAATTTACTTAAACAAGGACTGACCAAGTTAAACAAGCAATAAAATTGGTGGTTTGGGGGTACTGACTGATAGATGAGTTCCTCATTTGTACTGTGGGTCTCAGGGCAGCATTTAAACAGTTTTGTTTCTCTTTTCTTCATTTTTAAATCAAACCTTTTTTCTCCCTCTGGCTCTCTTATCTATTGATGTAACTGGTGTTGCATGAGAAATTACTTCATTTCAGTGACTGGAGCCAGTTTTTCTATCTGCTGCAGTAAGGTTTGTTCATTTATTTAATGAGCCTGGATAGGTAGGAAATTAAGTATCAGGAGCTGCAGATGAAGAAAACTAAAACAGAATTTTCTGTTTATTAGGGTGGTTTAAAAAAAAAACACAACACAAAATAAGACCTGTATTAATATAGCCAGTACATATAATTGGTATTTGGATTATGGCATGATTATTACTTTGCAGACAAGGGACTCTCTTATCACTCAGTCATCAACAAAGTAGCTGCATTCTGTGCTCATCTCATCTCTGAAGCTGAAAGAAGAGCTAGTTATTATCTTCAAGTGGGGTTATTAATGAGGGGAAAAATCATCCCCAATTACTGTGAAGAAAAATATTTCAACATTTACATATCTGAGACTTTAATTTTGATCTACTCCTTCATGAGTTCTTAAGCTCAGACTGTATTCACCTTTCCAAACGTTCCCACAGCATCATATCAAGGGGGACTTGCACCTGTCCAAGTTCTGGCTTCCCCAGCTGAATGCTTCGGGGTCACAGAAATGCTGCCCATCCCATCCATGTGCTGCCAGAGACTGATTTCCACTGAGATTCCTTCATGCAACACCATAGGAACAGAGTCTCAAGCACAGGCTTCGCTAGAGAAGTAAGAAATTCTGACCTGCTTATACTGTCTGTGTTCACAGTCATTTTTTTTTTAACTAGAAACAGACTGGGATTTATTTGAAAGAGATAATTTCACTCTTTTGCTTTATTTTGAACAAGGTCTTGATCCTTGTGAGATTAATTGTTTGGAATTTTTGACTCTGAACCTCCTAGAATAAAACCTGAGCAACACAAAGGTGATGATTTAAATTCAGTTAAACATGTGGGCGGAGATGTGGAAGGAGATGGCAGAAGTGCTGTCCATACTGTGAGTCCATCCATCAACATAGATGCGATGGTCTGACCTTGGCAGGTTCAGGAGGTAGGGACTTCAAACAGACTTTGCGGTCAGCTGGAAATGTAGCTACTAGACGAAGAAAACTCAATAATTACACAGCTGTTTCAGTAGATTACAGATTTCCTAGAAAACAATAAAACAACCATCTGTGAATTGAAAAAGTAAGCCATCTTTTTTTTTCATTCAAAAACTTAATTCCTGAAAATCGTTAGATATGTCCTCTGTAAACTTCTTATCTCTTTTCAAAACCCACAAAGTCTGTAACCCATTGGTGCGGATTTCTCTACAGCATTTATGCCCATTAATGCTTAGTTGATTTACAGTGAAATTGCTGCAGAAAGGACTGTCTTGGACAGCCATATAAATATTAAATTAATTTCTTATGAAGGATGGCTGCTATTACACTAAATATTAAATGAATTCATAATACTTGGACATTTGCAATAAATCACTACTGTGACTGCGTGCTAACATCCCATTCCAAATCCTTTTTTTGTTGCTATTAAAGTCATGGAAAAGGACCGGTTGCTCTCAAAGAAATGTACAGCTTTGTAACACTGGAGTCATTAACAAATTCCCACGACACAAGGAGGAGCTTTATAACTTAGTCCCATTTTACAGACAGGGGGAGGAGGCTTGAAGGGGTTTAGGTTGAACTGCTGATCACAGGAGATTGAAACCCAATCTGTTTCTCAGGGGAGACATCACAGTAAATTATCAGCTCCTGACAGTCCTTGTTTTCCTTGAAGTGCTCTGAGCAGCATCAGCAGAGGATCTGGCAATGTGATACCAGAAGGCTGAGAGCATTTGCCAGACTCAAAAGGAGAAAGAGCTGGATGTAATGTCTAATCTCCAGGCACCCAAAGCGGTTAGTATCAGTTCACCTCTCAATATCTTGCCCAAGGCCATGATGGGAAGGATGGGACTCTTCAGGTTTTGACTAGGAGGACTAGGCTTAGCAATTGAAATAAATCATCTTTTCTCTTTAGAGAACACGGATCTGAGTCTCAAAAGTTTAGTAAAATGCTCAGTGGACGAAGAAGGGCTAAAAATAAATTCTTTATTTTTTCCTTTTGTTAAAGTAGAACAAAGGGTACATCAGCAAGCTCATTATAGCTCTCTGTTATCTGAGCGATAGTAGCTTGAGTGTAGAAATGTACGCCAGGCCTAACCGTGTAGAGTGGAAGCCATTCCTGTAAACAAAATTGAATGACTGTCAGACTCATCTGCTTTTTAATGTGCAGTTGGGTGTGAATATATGCATCTCCTTCTTTCCAAAGATTTTTGATTCTATGCCTTGAACGGTCCAAGTCACACAAGGTTTTTCTAATGAAAATTTGCCAAGGTATTTAAATCAGAAGCAAAATTTAGAAAAGCTGCTACCACATAGGAATATTAATTGTTCATTATGCAGGGCTTTAGCTCACATAGTTACTTTGCATGTGCAAGCTGCCAATTAAAGAGGCTCAAAGTGCTCGCTGCTGCACAATAGTGGTTTCTCCAGAGCCTCACAATGGCTATTGTATTCTGTCACTGACCTTTAGACACCTTCAAATGCATATTGACACAGTATGCTGGGATCGTTAGAGCTATTGTTTCAGTGCGCCCCAGGGAAAGGAGAGTTTTGCAATTTTGTGAAGAGCTTTAAAATTTGATATAATGATGACAGCAGCAATATTTCTTAATGAGAGAGTGAAAGAAACACTGAAGTATTTTTTTGGTGCTTCAGGTGAATTCCAGCATGCACACCTACAACAGTTCCCACAACTTTCCCCACTCAGGAAAGAAGATGCTTAGCAGGCGACTTAGAAAAGTCTGCTTTTCTATTGTTTCCAGGGGAACTTAATTAGTATTTTTGACCTGATGGTGCCATATGGCCAGCCTCTCTTAGCTTCCATGGATTCTGCCTGGATGAACATCTTGGCAGGATGGATCCTTTCATCCTGTAAGTGACAAATGCCCTTTTAAACAGAGTGTATAACTCTGTTATAAACCCATAGTATGCAGGAGACCGGGATCTGGAAGCATGGTTCGGACTCTACTCTTCAAAAATCGGTGGACATTGTCTCTATGATAACAACTAAGCTTCATTTTACTTCTTCTGTGTCTTAAGATCTAAGGTATTTCTGTTTTCTTACCAGTCTGTGACAGCTAAAGAGTGCAAACAAGACCTGTGGGAGCACAGATATCAGATACTCCAAGTACATTTACTGTAGTAAATCCAAGCATCTTCTAAAGGCTTATATTTATTTTATTGTAGCCCTCCTATTCTTTAAAGCTGCTTTGAGAAATTACTTCAGCAGTCAGCACATAAAAGAGCATCATTTTAAACCTTGCATGGGCCATTTTGTCTACATAGAATAAATAAATTTCTGGCTTGTATTGCCAAAGAGTGTTCCTGCTTGAAGATAGAGACATTGTTTCTGTTCTGTAAGTGTTGCAGTTGCTGGCTTTGTTTTTATCCCCTGGGATCCTGTTATAGAACAAATTATCAAATACAGCTAAACTTCACAGCCCTGAGTCTCTGAAGATAGTCTTGGGTAAAGGTTTGCACTTCTGAAAGAAGCAGAAGAAATCTAACAAACCTTTAGCAAAACTTCTTATGTCATTAAAAAAAATGGACAATTTACTGCACAGCATTGCTGGTTGCAACTCTAGCCTAGTGCTGTGCAGCGTGTACCGGAGCATGGCTAGTTTCTGCACACAGTCCTTCTACCCAAAAAACTTTATAGCTGAAGGAGATAATATCTGGTATTTGTGTGTGTGCTTGAGGTACATGTGCAGCAGGATTTCTCACACTGCTATAAAACCCACAAGGTCAGAAGTGTTTCTTCAGCAATGCAGGCTGGACCTTTTTTTTCACATTAATTGAAAGGGTGCTGTTATCTTGTTTTCATTCCTCTGTATCAGAAGCCCTCATAGAACTTTGAAACCTCCTGTGTGCTGCCACTGCAGTTGCCAATTGTGAATTTTGTGGTCTATCCTCAAAGATCAAGGTGATACATTTACCTTAACACATGAGAAGTGACCCACTTCTAGGAGGGAGATGTGAGTAGGTAGAGCTCTCTGGTGCAGGATGTGAAGGGGAGTACGTGCTGGAAAGAGGGATTAAATCACTCTCGTGCCTCCATTCTCCCTACAGTAAATCTGCATCAGGTAGTAAACGAGGCAGTAATGATGAGCACTTCTCTTGCAGTGGGCTGGGATCTGAAACCTCTCCTCAGACCCTTATGCTTCCTAGCAGAGGTTTTTAGCCATAGTGCTTGATTTGTTACTTTTGAGGAATTTCTCTGTTGAGGGACAGGATTTTCCTGGAAGAGTGAGTAGCACTTCGATTGCCACCTTCTCTCTGTGGGAAGTTTGTACCTTTGCTGTGCCACTGTAACTGCACTATTTCTTTCAAAAGACACATGATCACTGCCTGGGTGGATTTGAAAATGGGGATAATCTTTGCAGTATTTTAGGTCGTTATTCTGCTGAACGAGTTGAAGCTCTGTTGGATGGGGAGGAATTTTCATAGGAACTTTATTACCGAAAGCTCAAGTTCTACATAAATCCACCGCTAGTCAAGGCAGTTCTGGGAGGTTTCCTGCCACACAGTGAGATTTTCCAAAAGAAAAGCAAAAGGACTTGGTATGTCTGCTTGCTGCCCATATTTCCTTTGGTTCCTTTGCAGAAGGAGAAGAAGAGTGGGCTGCTGAAACTTCTAGCAGGAGCATCAACGAAAAAGAAGTCACGGTCCCCACCATCTGTGTCCCCCACGCACGATGCCCAGGCAGCCATTGAAGGAGTCCTGCAAGGGGCAGTGGGACCCGAGCTCTCCTCCCTTTCCAGCCACAGCAGGGCCGGCTCATGCCCTGTCGAGAGTGAAATGCAAGGAGCCATGGGGCTGGAGCCTCTGCACAGAAAAACAGGCTCCTTAGATTTGAATTTTTCCATCCCTTCTCCTGCCAGGCAGTCCCTCTCTTCCATGGCAGCTATTCGGCCAGAGCCCAAGCCTTTGCCCCGGGAAAGGTAAGCTGTGTATCTTGTGTATCTCCTGAGGTTGCTTACATCCTCAGCAAGCATTTGGAGGAGGGCTGCAAGTTTAGCTTGCTCAAGGGTTGTTGCAGTTTTGCTGCTCTGTGGATTGACTGTAGATGGCTCAGCTGTCTTTTAGGAAGACAGGGCTTACGTGCATCTGCCCATTGAAAATCATTTGACACACAGTGCAAGGTTAACGTTCATTGATTAAAAAAATGGTGAGCAGCACCTGGCCATGACACTGTTCAGCCCTGGTCTAACTATGGAGGACAGCAGTACTCTCTCAGCCCAAAGGGTGTAAATGCTGTTGGCAAAGGCCACTTTTTAAGTGGGATCCCTATGATTTAATAAACTTATGAGGTTGTCATGTGACGCTTCCTGCCTGGGGCTAATAGGGGTGATGTGTTTGCTTATCAAGGCCCTTTCTGGCCTGTTCTGCAATACCAAAGACAGTTTCAAATTTTCGTTGTTCAGGATACTTCCAGGCAGTGCCATCTTCAGTGACGTGTTACCAAAAATGCAGCTTATTTCTAGAGAAGAATGTACCAGTGATTCTGGAGTTCATTTCAGCAGCCTGCTCTGCATCTTGGTACCTTAGAGTAACTGACCCTGCAAACCCAAAAAGAGTCGAGTGGGAACACCAAAATACAAAAGCAGATGGAGAGATAACTGACTAGAAACGGGGTACAGAAAAGAGCTAGGTCTCCATGTGCAGAGTCATATTGGCTTCAGGTAAATATTTTCTACAAGACTGTAGTTTGAGGACTGGGAAGGGAACAGATAACACACTGATACAATGCTATTGAAATGCTTTCCACTCAAAAAGCAATTGAAGAGAACTGTTTTTTACAAAAGCATCAAAGAGTTTTCAAAAAGCAATCTAGGGAACTCTCTGGAGTTAATATTTAAAACAATTTTGGAAAAATAGTAAAGTACCAGAAGTTTGAAAGAAGCTATTTTTGTCTGAGTCTGTGAAAGAGGCTGAAGGGAGTGGACTTACCCAAAGACACCTGACCCTGAATCCAGTTGGGGTCATGGAGCAGATGATGCAGGGCATAGTAAGGAATACTGCAGGACAGTTCATACCTTACACAGTGTTTTACTGAATGCAGGTTGAAATTTGGTTGGGAAGGTAACAATGACACTGTAAATTATTTAAGCTTTTCTAAACTGTGCACAACTGACACAGCAGATGCTAAGTGGATTGAAAACTGATTCACTGGCATCAAATCTAACTCTAGATCAGAAATCACTAGAAAATGATTGTGTATGTGTGTAGTGTAGCCCAACAAGAGGTGAGTCCTGGACCTGCACTGTCCAACATGAAGTCTTTGCTCTTGCAGAATGGAGGATTGACGTAGGAGGTAGGTGAAGAGGGCAGACCTCTTGGTACCAAGCTAATTCAACTCACTGGTGAGGACAACACAGAGTAACTGTATATTTCAGAAAGGCCAAAACCGAGGCAAAGTGGAGTGGCCTCATTAAGAACAATGGAAGGTTTAAAACAATACACCTGCAGTGAGTGATACAGGGAGCTCTGGTACACCTGGTAAAGAGCACGCTTAGGAATGGCTTCGTAAGAGTCTGTAAGAGACTGAAGACAGGACAGACGTGGGAATATTTTTACTCTAGGTTGGGCATTTTTTCTAAAAGAGATGCTGTTGTTCAAGTGCAGCTATTGGACTTGAAGCAGAAATAAATACAGGCAAGTCCTTCAGCATTGTAATGAAGGAGGTGAGAGCAGACTATCACAGTATTTTCTTGTACTTAAAATCCATGAAAAAGCAATTTAGTAAAAGGAGTGAAAAACCAATCCCTATTTAGGCACACTTAATTTGGTCTACATCAGTTTAGATTAATGCTGTAAGAAAAGCTAAATCAATATAAACCAGATTTAGCACCAGTGTAACTAAATCACTGGAATGCTGCACCTTTAGTTAAATGTAGCCGTGAAAAGAAGCCAGGAAGAACATCCCTTGATGTCTCCAGAGCTGGCTGTTGAGGTGCTTTTCTCAAAGCTTTACTGTAGAGAAGTCCAGACACACTATTTAATATGCCAGGGGTAGTCCCATATCCTCGAAATTTCTCAGTTCACCTCAGGATGGTCCAGATAGTGAAACATTTAACTGATGACAATTTTAAGTGGCAGAATAGAACCAGAGGGACATGGGTTAGCTGCATCTGCTCAGCTGTGCTGGATCAGGAGTAAATAGATTTAGTCTGGTAAAAGTGAGTAAATACTTCCAATTGCTGTATATGGTGGTAAGGAACTTACCTGAGTTTAAGCATTTTAATTCCCGAGTCTTAAATCCAAAAATAAACTATAATTGAAGTAACCCTAATTATACACAGCAGGCAAGATTCTCTAATTGATTTATGAATTAACTTCCATATCATTGGTGTATCTGCATTCCTTAACTGATCATATGGGTTTTTTCATGCCCATAATGGGAAATATTAATTACCTTCAGGCACTAGGAAGGATAATGCTTCGTCCTGGAATAATCTGAGCAGATACATTAAACACTTGTCTCCTAGAAATTCATCCCACATCCATCTGTGCTCATTAAATCATCAAATTGCTCAGAAGTACCAAATTTATTTTTTTTTTAAACAAATTATGGTTTTCAAACCACTTGTTATTTTCACATCTGGCAACGGAGGAACTCGCATTCAACGTCACTCAGCTCCATATTTTGCTTGTTTGCATTTTAGTGCATTTCATCCACACAGTAGGAGCAATTCTCTGAGAAAGAAAAGGGAGGAGAGGGAAAAAAAGGTTAGATAAACAGATTCAGATGCTGGATGAAATTTTAAAAAGCTGCAAAGCATTTCAGTGCACTTAGCTGTACTTGGCTTTCTGTCTCCCAACGCCCATCTGTGCACACAGAGACAGAGCACTGGAAGGTTGGAAGAAGTAGCACATTCCTTAATATTTACGGCATTCGAAATGAGGCTCATGCAGGCAGCAGAGCACCGCTACTTCTCCCATAGAGGCTGGCTTGCAGCTCCAGCACTCGCCACATCCAGGCTACTGATCAAACCTGAGCGGTCATGCTGCCAGCCATGTCGGAGTTGCATTAAAAGGCTCTGATCGCTCGCAGGTCGACGCTCACGATTTAAGGGAAGAATTGCTTATGCTGCTGCCTGATAGCACAGCCCTCCGTGGGAGTTGGAGCCAGTCAGACGGGAAGGTGAAGTGAGCTTTGCCCTCTCGGAGATGCTGCTAATGTTGTGCTCTCATTCATTTTTTGTGCAAGCTAAACAACTGTTTTATCTTGTCCTATTTGATATTCCAAAACCTGGTTGTGGATGGCTGGATTAGAAAGGAAATTGCTCCTAGCTCTCCCGTCATTTAGCTTTGATACTTAACTGGTTTGCTGGGATAGTTAGTGCCTGTCTCTGCCTTCTGGGTGTAGTTTCCCACTATTGATTTATAAAACCACCTTCCTTCAGCTGCTCTCTGCCATAAAGCATCCATGAGTCTGAGAAGCAGAGCGGAGAAATTTCCCATGTGGTATCCTTGTCACTTCGTGTTGCCATGACTGACCATCAAGTGAATACCCCATCGGGCTGTGTCCCCCTCACACGCTCTTTTCCACTGACTTCTGCTGCTGCAAGAAACAGGACCAGTCCAGGGATGTGCTGTGGTCAGGCAGAGCTTGGGACGGAGACTTGTTCACATCCCACTGATGCTGTTGGTTCACGTGGGAGAAGGGTGTGCTGTCTGCCTAGCAGCACCAAAGCAAAATACTTTCCTTGCCACCCCCTTCAAGAAAATATGACTGTACATTAAGCAAAACAGGGGAGTTGAGTGTGCATGTGTGTGTGGGTGAGTCATGTTCCCCTCGCTGCCTGGCACTGTTCCCAGATGCGAACCTGAGTAAAACATGTCACACACTGTTGACTTTTTTATAGTAACTGGCACTAACTGTGCCATGTTATATTTTGATAAAGCGGTTGTATCCAGACTTACTGTCACGACTGGCATATCTGTGCCATGTTTCTATGGTTTTTGTGGACCCTTCAAGCAAGTGTAACTAGCACAACAGTGCTGCAGAATAAGATGGCAGCAGCAAGTTTGACCATTAAAATAGACACCTCCATGTTTCCATGTATCCTTTCTACAAATCACTGCCACATTAGTGTGGTGGGTTGACCCTGGCTGGACACCAGATGCCCACCCAAGCTGCTCTGTCACTGCCCACCTCAGTGGGCAGGGGAGAGAGAATGTAAAGGCAGGCTCGTGGGTCGAGATAAGGGCAGGGAGAGATCACTCAGCAGTTACCGTCACCGGCAAAACAGACTCGACTTGGGGAAAAATTAATTGAAGTTATTACCAATCAAATCAGAGTAGGGTAATGAGAAATAAAACCAAATCTTAAAAACACCTTCCCCACACCCCTCCCTTCTTCCTGGACTTAAATTTAATCCCAAATGTCCCTACCTCCTCCCCCAAGCAGCACAGGGGGAC
>NW_010522812.1:0-45763 GCF_000687285.1 Phaethon lepturus
CTCTCAATCCCTTCATCCCACAGCCTGTATCGATAGCAGGGGTTGTCTTGACCCGGGTGCCAGACCCTGCACTTGGCCTTTTTGAACCTCATGAGGTTCACTCAGGCCCATGCCTCACGCTTGTCTAGGTCCCTCTGGATGGCTTCCCATCCCTCAGGCGTGTCAACTGCACCACTCAGCTTGGTGTCATCTGCAAACTGGCTGAGTGTGCACTTGATCCCACTGTCTACGTCATTGATGAAAATATTAAAGAGTACTTGTCCCAGTTTGGACCCCTGAGATATTGACACCACTCGTCACCTATCTCCATCTGGACATTGAGCCATTGACCACTACCCGCTGGATGCGACCATCCAACCAATTCCTCGTCCACCTATCAAATCCATAGCTCTCCAATTTTGAGGGAAGACTGTTGTGGGGGACCGTGTCAAAGGCCTTACAGAACTCCAGATAGATGATATCGGTAGCCCTTTCCTTGTCCACTGATGCGGTCACTCCATCATAGAAGGCCACTACGATGGTCAGGCAGGACTTGCCCCTGGTGAAGCCATGCTGGCTGTCTCGAATCACCTCCTTGTCCTCCATGTGCCTTAGCACAGCTTCTAGGAGGATCTGTTTCATGATCTTCCCAGGCACAGATGTGACGCTGACAGGTCAGTAGTTCCCAAGGTCCTCCTTTTGACCTCTTTTAAAAATGGGTGCAATGTTTCTCTTTTTCCAGCTTATTAGTATATTTTTTCTTTTCTTTCTGTGGTGTTTTGATTAGGTTGCTAGCAGATAGCTATTTATACCTGTGGTGAGGTATGGTGAGAAGAGGAAAATGCAAGTAAATCATACAGGGTTGATTGAGGGGGTGAGCATTTTTTTTTTAATGAACAGACCGGAATAATTTTAAAGCTAATGCCTTGAAAGAAACCATCTGCACTGGTCTTATGGGAGATGGAAGAGATGGAGTAAGCTGTATGACATGTAAACATTAAGCTATTTGGACTTGAACAGAAGTAACTACATGACACATTATTTTTATAAGTAGTTTTCCTCAACTACATGGAAAAAGCCTAGAAGCATTATGACATTTCTATTACTCTCTGAAATAAAAGTATGTTCTCAAAGGATTGTACTGTCCATTTTCTCAAGTCTTAACATCCATTTCTGCGAAAATAGTTTTTTGAACAGTGGAAAAGCCTGATGGCTTGCTTTCAGTCTCTTTGACTACAGTTTAACCTTTCACTGAGTTTTTACAGCTGCATATAGACAATAGACTATAACTGGTGCAAGCCTGATAGGTAAAAGTTGTGTGAAATACTGACCTAATTTGAGAGTGTGTTTCTTGATGTGGACCTACATTTTGATCAAAAGTAATGTAGTAATATAAGTATAGCAGTATAATTTATTCCAGCCATAGCAATCTGTACATTGCCTTGCCAAAAAAATAACCTGCTCAAATTGTGTAACTGGCACCTTCATCCACATGCACAGTTACCATGTTCAGACTATGGACTGGTTATCATCATGGGGCACAGCTAGCCCCTATGCAGTATACAAACGTGAAGTGCATTTATAAATACTTCCACTGTAGTCATCTCTGTCGTAGAAACTCTCCTCTGTGACTGATACATTTCATTCTGCTGTATTGCAATTGCATACACAGGTCAATGGCTTGTCACAGCTCTTAAATGATTTCCTAGGGTATGGAATGGAAGCTCTTGGATTTATTAATTCCTATGTTCATAGTAAGTCTTCTGATCCATGATATTTTTCTTTGAGTCTTAGCTGTTGAGTTTTTAATCAGCTCTGGATTTTTGTGTTGTTTAAACACAACCCAAGCCATCTCCAAGTAGAGAAATTTTGAAACACTTGATTCCTGCAGAAAGTGACTGGCAATGTGACAGATGGCAGTTAAAGTTACTTCCAGAGAAATGGAAAGGGATTTAGACACCTAGCTAACTGAGTTTGCTATCCCACATTATATAGCCAGTTAATACTGAAGGTCACACTTCACACAGGCCAGTAGACAAAATCTTATCCATTCATGTTAAGGGGAAATATGGGGGTTTATGGTACATGGATTTTTAAATCTATTTTTTCTGTACTGCTATTACCCATTGCTTCAACTATTTCTTTTATCCTTGTTTTGTTTCTACCATTTGTGCATTCGGGTATTATTGACCACTTTCATATACCTCATTCAGTTGTCTCTTTTTTTCCAGACTGAAGAGTCCTCACTTAGGAATCTTCACTGAAGCACCTTCACGTAATTATTTCCTGTGCAGAAGTAATTCTACACATTTTTAACATGTTTTTTTGCTTTTCTCTTAATCTTTTTCAGTTCTCCTGTGTCCTCTTCAGTCTAACCTACATAAAATATGCCAGCACTTCTGCATGGACTAATGCTTGTATCTTTTGAACACATATCCAGGGTTTATTTAAAGATTATGTCTGCTAGATAAATACATCACATACCTTGCCACTTGTTCTAAGTTTCATAACATTTGTACCTTAGGTGAAACCAGGCCAATGTGAACATCAATTTGTGGGTATTAGATCTTGGTAGACCATTGACTGCTGATTTAGAGAGAGTAGGATTTGCTTGTTGATCAATTCTACTCAGCCAAGAGCTGCTCAGGCACCCTCTCCAGCAACAGAGATGTTTGCTCTGTGGCATTGGTTACTCATAGACCATGGTAAAGTTCCTCTTGAAATTATGCCCCCAAATGTTTTAGTCTGCTCTTTATTCTATAACTTGAAGAGGAAGGATGACAGATGGTGTTTTCTTTGCCTAACATGGAGGAGTTGTTTGTGCTGGCATAGAGTAAATGGTATTTCATTACTTCTCAATGATTTTGTGTGGTTTTGAATAACAACAGAAAGAAAAAGGCCCTTGGTGAGTTTCATTGCTCCATTAAAATATTCTTGCTCAGGCATACTGCAGCCATTTCAGTAAATTCCTGGGAAATTTTTGGTCTAGCATTTTTTCCCCTTTCCCCAAAACATTGAAAACAGGATACACTGTAACAACATGCTTGATGTCAAATACGAGGTCCTGGTTTAACTCTGACAATTCATTTAGATTTTACTCTGAAGATGAAATAATTCTGTTGTCACAGGAGCTCTTGCTACGATCATTGAAAGTTGTCTAATCCATCATCTTGGACAATATTGACACCAGTCTGCTTAATATTAAACTGCTGTATCCTTAATAACTGTAGACTACTTCTTCTTCACTGAAGATGTTAATGATTGTCTCAACTTCTTTATGGCATGCCACTTTCTCTGTTCCAAGGGCTTCTGGTGCCAGTGCGTCTTGGAGCTTTTACTTCTGAGACCATAAAATGTTGAAAGGCAGACTTGCCATGAAGTTCCTTCCATTCCTTCATTTTGTCAGCCCTCATTTAGAGATACAGGAATTTCAGCAATTAACGCTAGATCTCCTGAGTGTCTTGGTCATTCACACAAATGTACTCTGCAGTGCCTCAGTGGAGGAGGCACCACTACAGACGAGTACCGCCACTACTGGCCAAGAGTCTTTTGAAGAGGAGGATGCAACAGAATTGATTTGCAGTTGGGATTCTGTAGCTAGAAATTGTAATAAAAGTCAATGGAAAACTTGTGGGAGCTGGAGAGGAAGGAGGGTATAAGATCTTCAAGAAGAGATTGCTTAATTCATAAAATATACTACCTCCAGTGTATTTTAATTCACTGCAGTTACTGCAGAGTATGGGCTTTTATTCTTAAACTTGCCGATACACTAATATGTTCCTACAAGCTATTTCTGTTTTAACACCAGCACTGCATTATTGACCTTATAAATTTTAGTTATCATTTTAGTCACTCTAAAACCACATTCTTCCCTGATCAGTGGCTGCTTATCCTTTTTGAACATTTAGTTATTGCTTCATGCACAGTTTGTCTGTAATTCATTGGTGGTGTTTTGGTGCGATTCTTTCTGATTAGTCAGGAAATCCATTCCTGTCCTCCAATTTAATTCTAGAATACTTCCCACTTTTTACCAAAAGATTACACTTTTGTCAGAGGTGCACATGCTCTGACATACCACCCTTCATCTCAGGTGGAGGGTAAGGAGATAACCAAGCTAGCCCTTGTTAGCATTGGGCTTTACAAATAATGGTTGTTGCACTTGCACAAACCACAGTATCTGTATACCCAGAGTGCCCATGGATACACTTTAACCACAATAAATAATTTCTTTTTACTTCCATGGATGCAAACTCACAGTGTTCACAAAGCATTTACACAAGATTTGAATGTCTTGGGTTAGTTTTTAATATGACTTGAAGACTCACTCATCTTGAAGGTGTACTTGCTTCAGGTTGCTGCAACAGCAGTCTGTAGATGACAGCAGAAAGTTCCTAGATGGTCCTAGTTCCTAGGCTGGAGAACCTGCTCTGTGAGGATGGACTGAAAGAATTCAGTCTTTTCACCCTGAACAAGAGAAAGCTTAGGGGGGACCTCATGACATTTTTCTATTATTTAAAGGGTGGCTACAAAGAGGACAGAGGCTCTCTCTTCACAAGGATCCACATGGAGAGGACAAGGCTCAACAGGTGGAAGTTGGACTGGGAGAGATTTCATCTTGTTTTAAAAAAAAAAAAAATTCCCAGTCAGAATAATCACTGGAACAACCTCCACAGGGAAGTGGTAGAGTTCCCGTCACTGGAGGTTTTCAAGACACAGCTGACAGGGTGCTAGGTAATCTCGTGTAGGCTCCCTTTTCCATTAAAGTTTGGAGTACATGGTCTTCTGAGGTTCCTTCCAACTTGGGCTATTCTATGATTCTGTGATTACTGAATGGATGTTGTAAAAGCATCATCGTTACTGTGTCGGTAATACAGTCAAACGTCTATGGAGTCAGCATATTCAGTCCTTACTTTCAACTGAATGTGCTCAAGGGGTCACTGCCTCACAGTGGTTAAGAACTACTGAGTTCATACACAGAATTTTTCCTCAGTTTCTTCCAACAGTAGTCAATTAATTCCCCAAAGTAGCTTTCTGAGAACTACAAATAAGAATTTGTGGTATTCTCCTGTCAAAAATTAAGATTAAACCTAAACTTCTAGTTTTCAAGAATATAGTTACAATATACAGGGCAGTAGAAATTAGAGATAAACTAAGTAATCTACTTATGTTTCATGAAAAGGTAATGTTATTGCAATGCACATTCAGTCCAACTCACTACTTTCCATAAAGAGCAGGTCAGTAGTTCACTGCTGTTGGATTCCTGAACTTCCCCTTGCTCTTTAGTTGTTTTGCTTTCTCTAGAAATATTTCATGTCATATATGTTTTTAGAAATTCTCTGGTCTAGGAGGAGCTGTGAGAAACCTAGGATGACTTTGCAAGATGTCAGAAGAGTTAGTTGTAAGGTAATTAAAATTCATGTTCTCAGCTCCTGAGCTGTCTCATCTTGAAACATAAATTCTTTGGGGAAGGAATTAACCTGTTTGTGTAACTATACATGTTTGTAAACATCTAGTACACCAGCACCAGATCTACAGAAATTCTGGTAAGTTCTTCAGAGTCTGATTGCTGCAATAGCTTTAATAGGCTGGATCACGAATTAAACAGATGGCATGGGAAACGCATATTCTGATCCATTCAGGGATGGTAAACGCTCTTCAAACAATTCTCTACCTCTCCCTCTCTCTTCTCCCCACTTCACCTATTTTTTTTGGGCAGAGCCTTTTTCAAATAATGAGCAATTTACTTGCCTATCCAGGTATCATTCATTTCACATACTAAGATTGGGAAATCTTTTATGTAATCTGTTTTCCCAGAAATGTTGTAAGGGCCATTAGAAGCCTTACTTTTCTGTCTGTACCTGGTATTTATTTGTGTTAAAATTGTTTTGAGAGGTTTTTTTCCATTTTATTGTGAATCTGACAAACAGCAGTAGTTAAGTTGCTATATACTTAATAGTGTTTCTCTGCAGCCTAAGCATTTGCTGTTTCATAGATTGAACTCCTTGCATGTGAAGAGGCCCTCATTGTAGGTTTAGAAAGCACTTAGTTCATCTTGATGCTGCCTAATGGGTTTAAAAAGCATCAACACTCATAGGGTATCTTTCTCATCAGTAGTTTCGACTGTTGATGATCTGAGTCCATTTATGTACTGAGTTTGCATAACCAGTTTAACTGGAAATAACACATGACTTTCAGTTTCCCTGTATGAGATACTATCAGTGAAGGTTGGGCTTTTGGACCATTAAAATACTGCCAAAGGAAGGGGAAGTTGCAAAATTCTAGTTCCTTTTTTTTAAGGCAGTTTGTAAGAAGGATAGTGAGTTTTGGTAGTTTGTGCAGGTTTGGTAAGGGCTCTGTGTGTGTTTGTGTGTGTGTCTTCATATCCTCAGAACAGGATACTATTTTTACCTCTTTCAAACACTTCAAATATGGCTCCCTTTTTACCAAATGCTTAAGCTTTGCTCTCATCCTCACATGTAAAGGTAGCACAAATGAGACTTTGTTTGTTTGTGTTTCTTTTGTAAAGTAGTTTGACCTGAACATACACAGGCTTGAAATTTGCATAGTGAGTTGTGTAGCCCTTAGTAAAGATCTTTGAACTTCCTTGGGTTCCCATAGCTGCTCCAAAGAAGAGTTGCAAAACCCACAACTGTATTATTCCTCATCTGAAAAAAAAAAACCCAAACCTTGCTGCATTGGAAAAAATAAATAAGGGTGCTAATCGCTAGCTGTTGTGTAATTATCATTCTTGATGGGAAGATCTGCAGGAAAGTTTAGGGAGAAAGGCAAGGATGAGTGCTTCAAATATACTCTTTACCTATTGAATTCTTATCCTTCAATGGCCAAACTTTTTTAAATAGTGTTACCATTACAAGATTTTGTCTAGTTGTTTTTCTAATTACTTACATTAGGTCACCCTTTTCCACCATAATGGAAGGATTCATTTGCCATCAGCAGGAGGATATAATGAGTTACTGGAAAGCAGCAGATGGAGCTCATGTGTTGTGGCAACAGTATGCAAACCCTGCATTCAAAGGCTCTTTGGTGTCTACAGTATGTTTGCACAGCAATCGTGTGTGACTGCAGCATATAGAGCTGTACCAAAGGTGGCAGCAATCTAGATTTGTTGATATCGGTAAGAGAGAAAAATTAGCAGTCATAGGTTTGGGAGTGTGAGTCTTGCATAAAGCATGGGTAGCTAGCCCATGCTGAAGCCCTTGGTACTGACACTGCTACTGATACAGGCTTTAAGTAGATTAAATCTGGCAAAGATTTTCCTATTCTCCGTGCTCTCACACTTCTGGTTAGACTGTGGGCGTACACAATGCACCATATGTGTGTACAAACATATGCATGATCCCAGTGTCACTTCCAAGAGCTCCACTGCCTGGCTGACTTTCAGAGCTGATAACATGGCAATGTTACGATAGCTACGGAATTGAAAATGCTGTCAGTATCTCTGAGCATTTTGATTCCTGTTCTTTTACACTGTGTCTTTATATGGTTATTCATCTAATCTTACTCCTTCAAGAATTTCTTGCAGATCATTATACAGGCTAATGGTGGATCTCTTAAATAAATTTAAAGGTTCCTAGGTGGATCTCTTAAATAAATTTTAAAAGGATCATTAAATCATTTACTTTTTAACTCGCGTGAGGGGGAAAATACTGAAAGTAGAATGTAGAAAGTAGAAAGTAGAATGTAGAAAGTAGAATGGATTGCACTGATGGATAAAGGGGACATCAAAAGACTAAAACCATTCATGGATTACAGATAAAGTCTGCTGTATGTAATGGAATAAGAAAGCCAGGGACTAGATGGGGTAAAGGAGATAGGGAATAAAATTCCTGATAGGAGCAAAATGAGGTCACTGTTGCAGCAATAGAAGTAGAGCCCTGGGGGAGGAAGGCAGGTGTGCAGACAGCGAGGCTTCTCCTGCCGGAGCACAGCTCTCCAGGGGAATTGTGCCCTGGGCAACCTGGGGACAAGCAATGTCAGGTGCACTGGAGCTCTGCACAGTGACAGTGAGTGTCTAACCGACCTAATGTAGTACCTTCTTTCTACACTGATTTTTTTCAGGGAGCCAGCCACTTCAGTGTGTCCCTTTCACTGAGGGTACAGACATCCAGAAAGGAATGCCCCCATCAGCTCTGGATCCAGGCTCACTGAAGTGTTGATGGTAGCACCTCCTTTTGCCTTGTGATCTGCATGAATGGGATCAGCATCCTATCACCAGAAGATTGACCAAACTTCCAGTCCATGGGCATCTTTGGTGAGAACATTTTTCTGCTGTTGAAGTTCAGCTCCTCTGAAGCCAAAAATGCAAAAGCCAGGAAAAAAATGAAGCTGACTGAAAATTTGATCTGTCCTTGAGATTAGGGCACTTCACTGAGTGTGAAGATGGGAAGGAATGAATCTCTTTTTTTCTCTCTGCTCCAAAGACTGCTCTCTTTCGCTAAGCAAAAAAAGACTGTGCTCACTTTGCACAGAGCTGAGTCTGGAAGCCCAGTTCTGCCTGTACCAGCTGAGGAGGGATGGAGACTACTCTCAAAAAGAAAATTTTTTGGTTAGAGCATGCTATGTGATAACTGAGACCATGGTTCCTTCAGTCCTTTAGAGAAGGAGTTTGTTTCTGGAATGGACTCTAGGTGTTGCTGGTGTCCTCTACTTCAGCTTCCTGCAGGCCTTGGACAGAGTTATCAACAACTTCTCATCCAAACTGTGCTTGCAGGGGAACTACAGGTGGGATGTGGCCAATCCTCCAAGCTGGGAGGTATTGCACATTGTAATTCTGCTCAGGCCGGACTAGTAGTGTAGTAGATTAGTAGATATATCAGCTATTTGTTTTGAAACATTTTATTGTGTCATGTAAAAAGAAAGGATAGCATAAAGAGAAATTTACCCTTGAGTGCCAGCTCAGTATGTTGTAACTGAATTATCCTTAGCCTTTACAACCTAGTTGTTACTGAGGACTTCTTTTTAATGCAATAAAATGAATGTAACAGGAATTTGAGGCATAGCAAAATACATACATTAAATTAGCTACCATCAGTGGTGGTTTACACAACTTACCCTCAGGAAGCACATTCAGAAATGGCATTGAAGCAGATGAAAACTTCAGTACCAAGTACACACTTCCTCCTCTGCCATTCTAGGTCTTCTGAATGAGACTGTTATATAGATAATGAATGAAAGCGCTTTTCTGGGATGTGTGTGAACAACACTTTTAGGTGTCTTACTGTAAGTTGGCTTTCTTTCTTGGGTTTTCCTGCATTAGATACTTTTCATAATTTCCCTGAGAGACAGTAGAATGGGTGTGCCACACATAATGAAGTGCTTCTGCCAATACTAGCAAGAATGGAAATTCACCACTAAAAGTCAAGTTTGTAGGTAATACCGTCACCATAAAGATACCATAACCATCTTTACTGCTCCTGCATGTCTGCAGGTGGCGTAAGGGTAATGTATTCAAATGGTTTCACATATCTAACAGACATAGGAGCCACCTCCTAGGGATAAAGCTTAGCTTTGATTTTTTTATTTGAGTCACCTCCAAAGACTTGCATTTGACTGAAGGCAATTCTAAATCAACATTTATTTAACTGGAAAGTTAGGGTAGTGAATAAGAAGGCAATGTACAATAACAATGCAACTGTTAGTCAAAAAGTCATCAGGTTCTAAGCCTTAAACAGATGATGGACATGTCAGTCTTCCCTCTAACCTACTTGCTGTGGAAAAGAATTATGCAGTGCCCTTTCTGAATCACAGAAACAACCCCAGGGATTCTCTGGGAACCTGTTCTAGTGTGTAACTACTAACACATGGTGAAAAAATTATTTCCTTTTACCAAGTCAGATAGTCTGCCCTTGCTTCATATTAATGTAACACGTGATGTATTCTCACTTTTTGTCATAAAGACAGAAATTATATAATACACTTGGTTTGTGCAACCCTGCAGCACTTTTCCCTTGTCTCTACCCTCAACTTCAATGTTCTAATTAGCGGATAACTTGGGTAGGTATGGAAAAGCACAAACCTTGCACTGCTAAGTGGTGGCTTTGACTTTGATCAGATTAGGAGCTTCAAGAACACATGTAGGGCCTTCACAAATCCAATTACACAGTTTAACATGCCAATAGGAAAAGTTTGTTCTCAACATAAGTCTCACAGTCATTAATTATGACATGAACCATGACTCTATACTGTATTAATTCTCATTCTGGTTAGTGTAACAACTAATATCATCTAATTTATGAAAAAAATGTCAAATTTTTATAATTAACTTTTATCCAACTAAGCTCTTTGTTTCTCTGATAGAGTGAGGTAGAAAGTATTCAGACTGCTTGTGATTTGGTTCAGACTGTAATTCCTTCTCTCAATTCTAAATTGCTTACTTCTGTATCTTCCGTGGAAGTTCCTTTTTTTCTTGTCTTATGAAAGCTAGATAGGTGACACTTGGCTGACCTTCTGCCACCAACTGTTACAGGGATGTTTCTATCTGCTCTGCCATTTTTGAGCTAGGACGTGTCTAGTGGCCAGAGCAGAGAGCATTGGAAAGAGCCTTCAGCTGCTGCCAAGTAATTGTGTCCCAGAAAGGACATAACCCTGTCAACCTTGCTCTGATCCTGAGCTAAGGAGCCTTGCTCCGAGGGCTAATGAGATTAGGTATAGCAGCCTACTGACATGGGCTTCCAGACTCAACCTCATATTTTATTTGCAGTTCTGGGGCATCTTACATGGATGTACGAGCTTTTGAGCTTCACCATTGCAGTGCCTTACTCATCATACAAAGGAAAATTAGACTCTTCCACATGTAGGAGTAATAAAAAACTATTCCTTGCAATTCCATTTCAGAGTCCTTGCTGCTGAAGTTCATTTGTCTCTTTTCCTTGGTGTTTGGCATAGCTAATTTTTTTTTGCTTGGCTCAGAAGATGACAGCTGCACAGCTGTCTATTCCTGGGTGCCAGTCCAGGGAGGACATCCTATCCAAATGCACACTAAAGGTCTCAAAGCTGCATGCGGATGGTACCAGCCCTATCCATACTGTGTACATGGAGTGTCCTCAGACAGTGCAGCTGTCCCACCAGACTCTCCCGCACTTGCCCTGCTCCTGACTTCTCTGACACCACCAAGCAGCATTTCAGAGGGAGCCCTCACACATCCTTGCCACTGATCCTCATGGTCCTCTAGGAAACCAGGAAACGTTCACAGGCAGTATAGCACATCAGCCTTCCACACTTTGTAGCCCCCATAAGAAAAGGAGACCAGCATCTACAGGAGCAGCCTTCATGGAGGAGGAGGCTGGGGAAAGCACATATAGCACTTTGTGAGCCTCACCAAATAAAAGGGGATGGGTGTCAGCTGTAGGATGGATACAGTTCTTCTCAGGGTGCTTGGCCAAAGCTTTTCTGAGGCATTCAATAGCAAGCACACAGTGGGCCCAGCCCTCTGTCCTGCCCTGTGTTGTGTAGCCTGGTTGGCACACGGAGACTTCATTTGGTGAAGAGTGCTTCTGAGGTGGTGCACAGGAGGGAGGCAATATTCTGCTGTCTTCAGAAATTGACTATTGTGAAGAGTACTGCAAAGGCTGGGTGAAGCGATGGCTGTCTCCAGTGTATGTACTGACTGGGTGGCTTTCTATCTCACAGTCTGACATGTTGGATGCTGCAACAGGGTGGTGAAGGTGCAACCATTGTTCCTCTCGTACAATCATTAGGAGCTGATTACTCCAAACTCCCTATTGCAAATCTTCCATTTTGGGGATAAGTTGAAATACAAAGGTATTCAGCCTTGCTGTCTTCCTGTCCTCTCCCTTCCACTGGGGCACTATGCAATAGAAGCCACAGATGCTTACTCTGGTTGCAAAAAAGCTGCTTATGTGGGGTAATTGGTGCTGTACTGAAGAGGGTGCTCAGTACCTGCTCAGTACCAGGCAGTGCCACAGTGCTGTGACTATGCTGCACACTGCACTGCCCTCAGAGCTGGCTCACTTTCTCAGGTCAACCTGTCTTCATGCTGCTCTTCAGGCTGCTTTTGTCCTGTACCCATACAATACAAAGTGTGTAAATAGTCCTGGGAGAACCCAGAATCTCCGCAACCTTGCTGAAGTGTTTCCAATGCTAGGTTACTCTTTTTTTTTCCTTGCTCTTTCCATGGAAATATTAGCCTATGGTGGACGAAGGAAGGAAGGTTTAACAAGGTAATGGAGGATAGCCTTACCCAATGTGTCTCTTACTGTAAATGTGAGGGGGTTCTTGCCTGGGAATTGGGACCTCAAGACCTACAAGTTGTATGTCATGATCTGGGGCAATGTCATACCGCTTAATTGACCCACCACCCAAGTACTTTCCGTATCTATCTACAGGATAGAGATTGCCAAAGCAAAGCTCAAGAGACTGAGTTTAGGCATCAAGGAACTGAAACAAATGGATTTTCAGGTGCCTCCAGGAGTGACAGTTGTTTGCTGAGGTTTAAGCACCTACAGTACCAGTTTAGGCAGTCTAAACTCCAGTGTTTCTGGTCGGGCAGCTCTTGATATGACCCTGCCAGAAGAACTAGCTTTGTGGATTGCCCTTCATGCTCTCACCACTGACTTGAAGGGAGCATGATCCCAGCCCCTTCAATTGCCTTGTTTGGACAAAGGCTTTACAATGCCTATTTTGGAGGTGAACACAATACAAAAGCTGAATACCTAGAGGCCTCATTGTTCTCAGGGAGAGGCATAAATGTAACTAAAAATAATTAAAAAATGAAACAAACAAACAAAGCAAAACCTGATTGTAACATACCAATTTATAGAAAACATAAAAACATGGTAAATATTTTGCTCAGACTTAATCAGTTCATCAGGGTTAAAACTGGGGATATTTCTTAGTGCTAGTATCAGATAAGAAATAAATCAGCCTACATTTGACCCAGGCTTATCAGCAGTAGTTACTGGATAATCAATTCAAACATTACCTTGTTAGTAAACAGAAATATTCTCGTCACCCTCTAGTGCATTCTAAGCCAGTTATTACTCAGATAACATTTACCATTTTGCAATATCATATTGACATGAGAAACAGATTTTTTTTTTTTTGCATAACTGCAAACTGGTGCTGCATTCTGCTTTTTCCAATAGCTTAATAATGATGATAAATTATTTTTCAGCATAACTTAACTGATACAGAACTGACCTTGCAACATTTTCTTTGTTTATTTTAGTTTATTTTCTTTTTTTTTTTTACCAGCAGAATATTTGTCCTAAAAAGGTCTTCAGGCAGATTTTGAGATTTTTTAATAGTGTCTCTCAGAAGGCCTATTTTCCTGTAGAGGGTGGATCTCTCAGCCTTTTTCTCCCTGTCTATCACATGTAAGAACATGGCCCTTAGCTATGAAACCAGCCTCGTTTATATTCAAAATTGTCAAGCTGCAGCAGTTTCTTGTAGTAATAATATTGTGTATTTGCCTTTATAAATTTTATACAATTGTTACAATACCAGCAGAAATTGTCTGTCTAAATAAATACTTTAAAAAAACAGAATAGGTGACTAACCCTATACATAGATTTCACCACCTTCTCATCTACATTGCTGTATAAACATTGGATTTTCAGCAATCATATAAAAATATATATTTTAATAATACTAGATAATGCTTTCTGACTGGTTAAAATTTCAAGTTAATTAACATGTTAGCTTAACATATGGCCAGTAAATGTCATAGTCACTCTAGCTTAACTTTTCTGACTTTTTTGTCTGGCTTAAACCAGAACGTGCAGGACAGTACGAAAAGTTTATACAGCAGCCCTTTGAACCAATAAAACATTCGTTACAAGTGGAGTCAGCAGGATGGGGGAGACTCAAGTCTGTTCTTATTTTGTGTGTTGTTTACCAGGCTGCCTGTACTGACTGGAAAATTCATTGTACATTAACTTTAGATTCTGCTTTTCCTCCTGAAGAGTATGGGCTGTGTGGCAGAGCGAGGTGTTACTTTCCATATTCTCTGTCTTAACACACATTAAATACAGTGACTGTTTCTAATGATGGCGTTTCTGATATTTCTTTATTACAGGTTGGGGAGGGGGGGTGTTGTTTTGTTTTGTTAACATTGTGCTGTTGGAGCTGAAGCAGGTAAAACAAGTTGCAGCAATAAGCACTCTTCACAAAATCCCTTTATCTTGGTAATTGTTTTTCTATGGTTACTTTGTAGTTTTAGTGTCTTCCCTCATTGACTGCTGTATCATTACAGTTTGTGTGCTGGGAGCGATGTAATACTCGGCTCTGCCGCATCTGTGAAGAGAAATTACATCATTAAAAGCCTGTCTACACACTCGCGGCTGCTTTAACGCCCTGATCTCTCAGCTGACGCCCGCCTGCGTTCGCTGTCCAGAAGCCCAGCGTGGCCAGGTGTGGCCCAGCACAAGCGCAGAGCTTCCCCGTGTGCCGCTTCCATCTGCTTGCACAGGCAAGATATTTGCCCAGGTTTTCTGGGCACCTGCAGCTTACTCTTCAACCACAGAGCCTGGCCTTCCCATCCGGAAGACTAAAATCCACTCTTGCTGCTAGACGTAGCCTCCAAGCAAGAAAAACCATACATGCAGAGGCGTTGAAAATGTGGTAGACCTAGATGCGCTTTTTTGGTTACTAGTTACTTAGATGGGTAACAAAACTTCAAGTAGCAGCCTTACTTTTCTCCCTCTTAAGATATTTTCTCTTTGACCCAAGGTCTGTTTACAGGGAAAGCCACCTCAAGTAACTTTTTCCATAGGTGGGACCTTTCCCTTCCAAACACAGCACAGATGTACTACCTGACTTTCTGCAAGTGAACAGTCTGCGGTGGAACGGGTTATTTTAAATGGAGGATGTGAGTAAGTGCTTTGCTGGACTGTGGCCAGGACACTTGGAGCATTTCAGAACTCAGCCCTTGTTCTCTTCGGTTTGTTATTTTGTCAAATTCAAAACGTGCCAGTTGTGCATCAGGTTTGTAGTACAATTGAATTGCTCCATAAGCAGCAACCAATAATTTTCTGATATATTCCAAGGGCTGATTAAACATGCCTAATTTTCAAATGAGCCTTTTAAACAAGTTTCATGTGCTTTAGACCACTTGGAGTCATTTTAAAGGTATTGTGATTAGTTTGTTTTTAGAGGTGGGGAAAAAAAAATCTCTTTCTTCCTGATAGCAAAACTAGTGCTCATATTTTTAGATGAAGTATATATGATTATATAACCATCTGTGGTATTTTGGCATTGGTAAAATATTATCAACCAGAATACCCTGAAGCACTGGGGTCCTCTGCTTGCAGAGTGCTTGGAATGCAGCCGCCTCTAAATCAGATTGCATGACTCTATAGGTAGGAAGACCTGAAAACAAATAAAACTTGGGATTAGTCATGCATACTTTCTTTGGAGGATCAAGAGAGCAAGCAGGGTTGATAGCCCTCAAAATACATACTTTTGCAGTCATCTACTTTTTTCTTTTCCCAGCATAACTCAGGCAGATTTGAAAAAGAAATGTAGGGGGGAAAAAAACCCTCTCTTCCTCACTGTGGCTAGGCAAACTTGTTAGACATCTGACAAAAGCTGGAGCAATTCTTCCAGCACTATTATCCAAAACCTCTGGCTTTTTTTTAGCTTTAACTTCAGGTTACGTTAGTGGGTGCTGGTGAAGGAATATTCACCATTTGAAATAGAATTGCAAGTCAGACCAAAATGTGCCTAAGTAAGATGTTCATATGGTTTAACATAGCAATCAAAATAAATATGGTGAACTAGAGAGACTGATGTGTATTTATGGAGACGTGTTGTTCTCATCATGTGAAAAGTGGCTAATGCTTATCTCTGATTTACCAAATGGGAACCAAATTATAGCAGATACTATACTCTTGAGGCTGGCAAATGAGATTGGACTTTTGGCATCTCTTTCTCACATACTTGCCAAGCTGGACAACATCCTACATAACTGTTGCCGTTTTGGAAAATACTTAAACTATTTCTTGGAAAGTGTTTGAAGGTCAGGCAGAGTTTGTTCTGGGTTTTACAGTATTTATTATTGCGTAAGAAGGTTGTGTCCTACTTCTCACTGGCTAAAGACCTGATGTGATGGAGGCATGCTTCCTGACACAAAAGAAACTCTATTGGAGACAGTGAAAGGCAGTACTACATGCAGGTCACTGTACCTGCTATGCATTTGTATTTACATTTAGGATATACGTACTCTAGAATAGTCTTTAAAATCCTTCAAATATATCCACACTGCAGGAATTTTATGGCTTGAGATGGGGTCTCTGATAACGTAGCTTTCTTACTCTGTAGCAGGGGTCCTCAAGAGTACAGCCAAAAGGTGACAGAAGATGATGGTAGAGGCCCTGAGGATACAGGCATAAGGGGGTAACAGGTGGCCAAGGGTGGAAGCACAAATCACAAATGGTAAATTATTGCTGGCTAAAGGAGTGCAGCCTGGAGAGCTGGGGAAACTGGTTGTAGGGCATAACAAAGAAAAAGGATTATGTATCCCACATGTAAAAACTCCATATACGGTAAAAACACAGGAGAAAATAAGGAGGTGTCAAAGATGGTCACAACCCCTAGAAGAATGGGAACAAGGGAAGAAGAGAAAGAGGGGAATTGCTCCACTCTTGTCTTCTTCCACGAAGGACACTACTGCTACTTAGAGCAGGTTCCCCTCACCTTGGGTAGATAAGGAGGGCTGCTTTTTGGCTTACTATGCATCACATTTTGCCTGTGTAAAAGGTCTTTACTATGTCGCTGGATAAAGTAAATTTGGACTCTACAGAGCGCTACGAGTGCGTGCATGTGTGTATGTACACACATGTATGTGTATGCACACGTGTGCGTTTTCTGCTCCAACCTGGCCACACCACGAAGTGATTGATACCACAGCACTGAACCAGAATAAACACAGATGCAATAACTCACTTGAATGAATATGAGAATTTCAAACCTCGTCTCCCCTCCCTCCCCCACTTTCTTTGACCTACTCTTAAAACTCTCAGGGCATCAAAACATGAATGCATGTATGCATTTATGCACACAAATCGTCTCAGCAAAGTTAAGGGAACAAAGTGCTGCTTGTTCTCCCACTAACACACTTGATGGAAGACAAATATCTCCTTTTCTCTGCACTTTTATTCTTGCCTTATCTGACCTTTGGATTTGTTCCTTGCTTGCTGCTTCCTGCCCCACGTACTCATACATTGCACAGAAGAGTGCAGTTCCAGACCAGTAAATTATAATTAATCGAATTGCTAGAGAAGTATCTGATTCAGAGAGTAATGGTCCTACTGTAGAGAAAAAGAACCAATTAAAATAAGGAAGAAAGGTTCTAGGGCATGTATTGATATTTCTATTTTGTTTTTGTCTCTTGAGGTTAGGGTTTGCCTAATGCTCTATTTTTGTTCATCATAGAATTAGAAGATTTGTAGGTGGAGGAGAAGCAATCCATACAATGATGTGTGGATACTGTGGTATTCTTGGATTTTGGCAAAATATCTCCAAATTAATTTAAATTTTAGCTTAAGAAGTGCTGTGGTTTGGATTGAAAACTGAGAGATAATAATGAGAAAAGTACTGAGTTGTATTTTTGAGTATTCTGGAAAAAAATTAACTTTTTTATATTGTTCATTTTATGGCATTTAAAAGATCTCTGTGCCTGTACACTAACTGCTCTTCTACATCATCAAGTGCAACAGAATTACAGTGCTGCAGTTCTGAGGTTGTCCTAATAATTTCACATTACATTTACCCACAGTAGAAGTCCAAAGGAGCCTTTACCTTTCTCTGAACTCAATTTGGAAAGGCAGTCAATAAACTGCCTAAAGTTCGTGGACAAAAGCCCAGGTTGCTACATTAACTCCAACTATAAATCCGTATCTCCAACCTCTATTAGAAAAGTATCACCATGTGTACACTGCTCAGCTTGGAGGTGGTCTCCCCGTCCTCTTAGAATTGTCCTTGCTAACAGTAGCATTACTGTTAGAGCAGAATAAGCACGAATATGCAGGCAATGTGTAGCACAGATACTCAGTTAAAAACAAAAAAACCCTACTTTGGTGCAGAGCAGCTTCCAGGAAAATGATTGTTTTGTGAAGTATGCAGGCCAGGCCCTGGGAATGATAAATTGTCACATATATAAAATACATATCAGACAGATATAAGTCTGATAAATTGAAACACATGCCATATGTTATGGCCTTGGTTCAGAAGCTTCCCAGAGGCAAGTTTTGAGAAACTGATCATTGCAAGACTGGACAAATTTCCCTCTTTCCTATTCCTCCTGAGTTCTCAATAGACCCAAAATGATTTGCAGAAGGGTGTCAAATTTGGCAGTGGCTTTAGATTAAAAGCAAAAGCAAAACAAACAAAAAAACAAAAAGACACTAACTGAACAAGCAAACCCAAAAACATTGCTGGGACACATAAATTTTGGGGCTTTTCATTTACATACCTTCCAGAACTAATGGCTTCTTTACCCAAAGTTTCACTTTATGTTTTTAAACAGCATTGATGTTTTAGTTAGAAATGATGCATTTGCTTATAAATTCACAAATGTTAACTGGAAACGTTCTAAAAAGGCTCAAATGGCTGAAAATGGAAAGAAGAGGCTCTATGAGTGAAACTCAAATGATTTCCTGGCTGAACACTAAAGAGAAAAAGCCCTCTGAAGTGAGCCAGAGTCACTGGCTTTAAGATTTTTATTTCATTCAGAATGTCCCAGTTTTGCTCTTAGTATCTTTATGCCAGACCAATATTGAAAATACGCTCTGTCAAAACCTGAGGGACTGCTGATGGTCTCCATGTAACGGTGACCTTTAGGATCCAGGATTTTCTTTAAATGAGATAAACATGAAACAGCAGTGCTCCTGTGAATCTAGATCAGCAATATTATCCGTTTCAGAAATTATGCTTAGTCCCCACTTTCACAGTGCTGACTCAGTGATGCTCATATTTATCAGCTACTTTTAGCAGTATAAGTATTCCATATGAACAACATCTTTAAAGAACAATTTCATGCAATACCCCAGAGTAGATGCTACTTGTCCTTCATCTCTTGTTTTTTTACTGACCACCTGCCACAGATATAGCCCTGAAACCGGTATGACTTCATAAAGGCTTTCCAGAGAAACAATGACGACTTCTACTCCCACAACTGTGACTAGAGAGCAAGAACCAATCTGCAGGATATAACATTCATTGAAATTGAACGTTGCCTTTGACATCTAGCCGCACAATCGCATATTTAATGTGAAATACCTCGAAACACTGGGCTAATTGTATCTCTATGAAGAGAGGGATGCCAAAGTTAAAGAAAAGCCTGTTAGAAATTGAAGACATGTCTGCTTCCTCCATACCTTGCTCATTTTCTCCCTCAAATGTCTCTGTTGCAGACTCTTTTAATCTTCACACTATTCTTTGTAACCACACCAGCATTAGACAAAGGGGGTGGGCACATCGTCTCTTGACTGTAGAAATAGAAATAAAATTTGTTTTGTCCTTTGCTGTAATTTGGGTACAATTGCCAGGAAAACGTGGAGTTCAGGGATTCTAAACAGCTGTTGGCTGCATCACTGTATAAAATGATCAAAGCTGCAGGTGAAGGAAACCAGTCAGACATTCATTCAGGTCTTGTCAGTTCAGATTTAACTCAAAGAACTGTACTAAAAACCAGTATAGTGTTTACTATATATTGCAAAGAAAATACTGGATGGAAAATTTCTGCTATAGCTTTATTTTCTATTCTAGACTGTTGGGATAAAATACCTTAAAGCTATTGGAACATTCATAAAGATGAACCATATGAGCATTTGGAGAATACCCTTCATAATTATATATTGCTTTTTAGCAATTCATTCACATTGCAGCAGAAACCAGTAAGTTTAGTTTAATGTTAATGCATAGGTACTAAATAATCTGAGGCCTAATTTGTTGAGTGCACCTTTCTCCTAGAGTGACTAGATGCAGATGCATTTGATAGCCATGCAAAAAGCAGGCTGGTAGGAAGAAAATTTTTCTGCCACATTAGGTCTTCCCTTTTATCTCAAATAGCATAAGTAACTGAACTCATAACGTGAAGTTAAAATTTAAAGAGACAGTGTTTGATGGTGGTCCTCTTATCTGCATGAAAGTCAGTTCTGTAAACCTTCCTAAATTTTTGGCTTCACCTCTGAAGAAGAGTACTTACAAAACTTTCTTTAATGAAGTTTAGTAATAGCTGGGTTGGCTCTAAAATGAGGAAAACCACACAAAGTACTCTAAGCATTTTAAAATTCACAAAACAAGAAAAAGCTAAGTAATTGACATAAACTGCTTTCGTATAGATAGAAAAAAACAAATAATTGTTCATGTCAAATTTTCTTTCTGGAAAGTCTGAAAAAAAGATTTTTTTTTTTTTCTTTATTAGAATAAAGAACATCTTTTATTTCATTTCAGGGCTGAACATACAATTTCATATCTATCCATCGTTTGATATTGACTGACCCCTTAAACTTACTAGAGGACCAGTCTTCAGGATTAAGCAAGAATGATGCCCAGAAAGAGATTTACACTTCTATATTCAGTGAATTGCATAATGAACTATTGTCTTTTAAATGTATATGAATTCCTGTAATCCTCCTGAAGGTATGATATGAAGTAGCTGATGTGCCAGAGTTAGCGGGTAGAATGCAGATGTTACAAACATACTTCTGAGGGGTGATCTGAACGCTAACATGAGAGTAAAATTTGCTTTTTTACAGCCAGTTATGCTGGTGGTTACGTGTGCCTTGACAAAGCATGAGGCATCTTGAATGCGACCAGCTGAGCCCAGAGAGACTGTCCTTATCCTGTTACGTGTCATGTTGTGCGGGTTAGGAGCAGGCACGCAGGTACAGATCTGCTCCCACGTCTCTTCTTCACATGAAGCGCGGCTATGGCCAGCACGTCAAGTGGTTTATGTCCATATGGTAGCCTGTACTACCTGGTGGACTTTGGAAAGGTGAAGGTTATTTGGAATAGCCGAGTGGATAGGAGCTACGGCTCCAACCGAAGCAATAGTTTTTATACACAAATTGCATGCGTCTTGCTTTTCAACCTTTGTCACTTGGGCTGGTGCAGGATTTTGGCAGCTGATGAGGCCACCTAAGTTGTCTTTGGGACCTGTGTTGGGGGCCCCTCAGCGACTGCTTCTTCTGATGCCATTACTAGGTTACATGCAGCCATAAAACTCATAGTTTTAGCACAGCCCCATCGGAGTCTGACAAGCAAACAGTCATGGTTCAGAATTTTACATGCTAGCCTGCGTATACCTGTGGAAACCAGTGCACATAAAAATATATAAATTGTTTTAAATAGGGTACAGAAAAAGAAAGAAAAGGATAAAAATATTGGAGGTATAAAGCATTGAAGCCTTTTATTGATTAACATGGTATTGCATTCCTGTTATTTCTTTTCCATTTCAGGTAGAGAGGGATTGCTAGAAGGGAAAAAAACACCTATCAAATCTTGTTCTTTCAGATATTATTAAAAAGAACTAAAATTTCCCATTTTAAGTGAAAACTTAGTTAAGATGTGTTAGGCAGCTACTCTTAGAAGATCTTGCATTTATGCCAGGGCAGCGACAGTCAGGTACACGTGCATAAGAGGGGACAAGACCCACAGCTTCTCTACCCATTGCCAACGCATAGTGAGGCTGGTGCTAGAGAAACCCACCTCAGCGCATGATCTCGTTAGTCCCACTAATTCCAGCCGGGCTCTGTGCAGCAGCCCACGTCACTGCTTGTACCTGCTGCTGCTGTGGTCACCAGCCAGGCTGGAAAAGACCCGATTTTAGCTGACAAAGAGTGAGAGGCAAGGGGGAGCGGTGGCTCAGAGGGGGTACCGCTGCGGGGGCAGGATGCTGCTGGCAGGATCCGGACAAGCATCACCACCACCTCCAGAGCAGCCTTGCAAATCTCCTCCTTGACCATACTCCTGTGGTGGCCACCATGTGCCCTCCCGGCCAAGCACCTCGGGCAGGCATTTGCCAGCTTGCATCAGGTATGGAGCCGCTGAACCAGGGCAGGTATTTCCTGCTGTCCTGCTGAGTGTGAGCTGTGGAGTTTCTTCTGCCTGAGAGTGAGCATGTGGCTTGCTGACTGGGGCTAGCTGGTTCCTAATAGCCTGACCCCATCAGGGCTGAGCTGCCCCAGCAAAGGATGCAAAAGCGCATATGGAAGAAAATTGTGCAGACCATACTCCCCTTTCTGGATGGTGTTCTTAAGCTGACCTGACCAACATCCTTCTTTTCTGGCCAATGAGACCAGGAAGGTGCAGTGGTGTTGGGGTAAACATGAAGATTCCAGAGACAAAGCAGCTGGAACCAATATATATTAAAATCAGAAGTTTTAGGTCATTGATTCTTCAAATGTTCTATATCTTACTAAGTGTTTTTTAAATTACTGTGAAGTGCAGCGGAGGCCTGAGCAACCTCATCCCGCCCTTAATTTATTTACCAGTAGGGTCTAAAATCTTGCACCCATCTTTCATCTGTTGTTCCCTCTTTTTTTTGTTCGTTATACCTGAAATGAAAATAGTTGTTGATGATTACTAGTCTGGAAAGGTCTCCCAAGAGTTTCAGCCTTCTGCAGCAGTATGAGCTACCTGCGTGGCTGTCATACTGCTGGGAGAAATTTATGCAATTTGTCTTGAGTGTATCTGAGATTTTCCAAGATGCCCTGCAGCAGTGGCCGAGCCGATAGAAAACACTTCCTACCGTTAAGCCTAACGCCCCCACCAAGATTTAGGCTCTTTGTTTCCTGCCCTCTCATGGACCAAGAAACGAGATTTTTCCCCCGCTCCTTTGCAGCTGCCTTTTGTATACTTCAGGAGTGTTGTCATCCTCCCCGCACGGTAAATTAAACAGTCCTATTTCTTGCAGTCTTTCCTCGCTGAGCACATTTTCTAGACCTCTGGCTATTCTCAGTGCTCTCTTTGGACTCTCTCCAGCTTCTCCCCATCTTGCAGGAAGTGCCTTGCTCAAAACTGGATACAGTAGTTCTGCTGAGGTTTTGCAAAAGCTGACAGGAGTGGAACAAGTACTGTATAAGTACTGTATAAGCTGTATAAGCCCAGTAAGTTATGCCTCTGTTTACATATTCCAGTACAGTATTTGCTTTTCTAGCAAGAGCAGCAGATTAACTCCTGCTAGCTTCAGATCTGCTATGACCCCCAGATCCCCTTCTACAGAAGTACTACCCAAAAATTTGGGTATCTCTCTAAACACTCAATGATGGACACTATCTGCGTGTAATACCTTCTTCTTATTGAACAGCACCTGCTTAAAAAGAAAAAAAATCAATTTGTCAAGATAATTTTAAGTGTTCATGGTGTTTACCAGTGCCACTGCCTGTACCTTTAGCTCAGTGCCTAAAATTCAATAGGGTTGCTTCCTAGTTCGATATCCCAGTTGCTGAAAATGTTGATTTGCACAAAGACAAGGACTTAATCTATGCCTGTGTTTTTGTAGTAAACGGCTGAGCACTTTTCTGGTATGGTTCTCCAATTTTGCTCACACCCAACAGTATTTCATCCTGACCCGGTTTGCCTAGTTTACTTATAAAAAGATCACATCAGCCAATGTCAAAAACATAATGAAAAGCAGGATTTATGGCTTCTATTGTTTATTCACAAGACTTTTACCTTATTGTAGAGGAAATGAGATTGGTTGGAGGCAATTTTGTTCTTGATGAGTCCTTGCTGTTAAAAAATGGTTTGTATAGTATCAGTATATCCCTTTTTTTCAAAATTTCAAACTTTTTTCCAAAACAGTCCTTGCTGTTAAAAAATGGTTTGTATAGTATCAGTATATCCCTTTTTTTCAAAATTTCAAACTTTTAGTATTTTTTTTTAAACTTTTCCTGATTAGTTAATTTAGTTGTCTAAGGCAAATTTCTCTTAGCCTGCCCCACTTAAACCACAGGATTCTGCACAATACCTTGCAGTGATGAGCAGGATTTCGAAACCTCTGATGCAAGGCATTGCTGACTCTAGAGGAAGATCAGCCTACCCAAATCATTTTAAGGAATAGATTACTAGACATGGGTTAAAATAACAACCAAATCCCATAACTCTGGTCCAGCAATAAGAATAGATTCTTATGCTCTTAGCAAGCAAGTCACCCAAGAAGAATAACAAAGGCATAGAAAGACTTGCTTACGTTAGTCAGTGTAATTACTCTGAGTTTTGACTACCGGTAGTGACTATTAAAAGCTATAATAGGGGTTTTGCAATGGTGTCTTCGAAAGCCATGAATAACTTAAACTCTTTAGGTGGTCATGGAATAGCTTACATTAAGAGTAGACTCAAAAAGCAATAAAATCCAAAATGGATACAACAAACTTACAGGTGGTCCTGATAAATAAATCAGGGCTGAACACGCAGGTAGGAGGAAGAGCCATTGATGAGGCTAGAAAATGTTACCAGCAGAATAAAGGAATATAATTCAGGGAGAACCTGTGGGCTGAGGCAAAGTACTGTTGGCTACAGCAGGTATTCCATAATTGTAGAGATCGGAAGTGTCAGTAACCAGTTTTCGGAATCATTGTAGTAATAGTGTGTAGAAAGGAATAATGGCAACTGTTGCATGCAACTTTCACACTTCCATGAATGAGATCACCACGCGTTCGGTGTTTCACAGCGTCCCCGTGAAGGATGTGAAGGATGAAGGTAGTGTTTTATGGTGGAGTTGCAACAAAAACGAGCCGTGCAGCAGGGAGAGGGTGGGTGAGGTGGGGCTTTGACGTGCCAAAAATTATGCTCCAACACAGAACGTGTAGGTAGGGTTTTTTCTTCTTCTTCTTCTTCTTCTATTTGTTATTTTGTTCCTTTAGATCTGACAGAGAGTGACTTGCCTTAGTTTGCATAAGAAATCAGTGAACTTGACCAGTTTACCGTATTTTTTTAGTGTCACGCTCTGGCCTTTGGGCTATTTTTAACGCACACTTTTAACGTGTCCTCAGAGAACCCTGCAGCCTCTCACATTACAAAACCCAATGGTCAGTATTATCTCCGCTTACACCTGTAAAAAGGAGGCACAGAAAAGTTAAAGCTACATTTTCAAAAGCATCTTTTTCGGCTGGCCTATCAGGAACTATGGGTTTGAAGGACTGAAGCATACCCACCGCTTACAACGTCTGTCGCTGTCAGTGCGTCCTCCTGGCTCTTCTGCAGCAAGCGGCACGGGCCTGCTGGTGCTGGGGAATAGGCTTTTCTGGTGCAGCCATTAACTTTCTCCCTCGGGGATTTTAACTCTGGTTTTACAACTGCTTGCTTTTATTAGAGTCAATAATTTTTGTGAACGCTCAAAGAGCGCTGCGTGGGTCAGATATCAAGCTGGGACGTGTAGCTCGTTCACTATTAGATTTTCTCTCTACTTCTTCTTATGAGTGCTGGGTAATACAGCAATAAATCAAGAAAATAGCACGGCGCTGGACATACATGACTGTTCGGATTGGCAACGTGAGGTGCGTTCTCCCCCTAATGCCATGGTCCAAGACAGTGACATATTTTTATTTCACAGGAAAAAAAAAAAAAGATATTTTTAGCAACCAGTAGAAGATAAGGAAATTCTGAGTGCAGACAAATAAATTTCTCTGACCTGCTACTTCCTTTTTGTTTGTTTTCTTTTCAGTAGCATCCACATATCATTCTGGAAAGAGGAATGAAATCGGAAAATCAGTTTGCGACACAGGCTTGGCATGGAAATGGTGTCCTTCAGGGTGGTAGAAGTTGAGGCCTGCCAGATCAAAAACGAATAACACAGTCCAACTAGCCACAAATACACACCTCCAAAATACAGTCAGTAAGCAGCTGATTGCTACCCAGAGCCATTTCAGAAGTCACCCCTCTCTCAGGCGCAAATAGAAGGCACCTGTGGCCTTGCGTTACTCTTGACACACTGGCATACTGAGGGTACAGCATGCTAGTTTGTGCCCTCTGAGATCCTAAATTACCAAAAAGGACCGTGTTCTGTAGCACGGGAATTGCCTGCGGTGCTTAGGAAACAGAGAGGTGTCTGGTGACCGTCACTTTTCTGCCCGCTCCCAGAGGGACAGCAGTCATTCCTGTCCTGCGCCTTTGCCTCTTGCCTGTATTGCAAAAGCTAACTCCTGGCTGAGAAACAGGCAACGTGAGGCCCTTAATCCGCTTTCCTCTTCCACGCTGAACTTGCATGATCTGCAAGAGAGCCAGTCCAAATCGGGTTTTTCATAATCCAGGAAAACTCTGTCTGGATTGCCCCAGCGGGGGTTTCCCGAAGTGCAGAGGAGTCTGATGTTCACCATCCTACTTCTGGCCGTTTGCTTTAAGAATATTAGTGCTAAAAACTGTCTACATAAAATGTAGAAGGATGGTCTATTTTAAATACGGATTTTGCCTCAGATATACCTGCCACCCTGTCACTAAAACTTGCTTCTTTGCGACCCTTCGGGCAGAGGGAACGGGAGAAGCAGAAGGGTGTAGCACTGGGCTTTGGCAAGATGGGAGGTTGGGTGCCCAGCTCCCCGCTTCGGACTTTAGATGTTCAGATCCTTCAGTAGAAGGACAAACAGCAGAGGAAGGTTAGGGAAGAGTGCAGTTTTTTCCTCTCGTGTGTGATCTGGCAACACTGTGAGCTTTACCAGTTATAGCAAATTGCAAGTCTGCTAACTCAGGGCTCCCCACTGAAAAGAACTTGCTCAAATTGCTCAAATTGCTGTATTTCAGAGTGAAAAGCATGAAATACATCCTTTCTCACTTTGTTGATCAAAGTGCACTTTTAAATAGTAGCAATTTTGCACTTTACATAACTGTTTCCTGACATGGTTAGCTTTCCAGAATCTGACAGAAATGTTTCCTGCTGCTACGGTTAGCTTACTGCTGTTTATTTACAGACGCAATGTTCAGGCATCCTTTTTATACTCTCCCCGCCCCTTTTCTTTTTTTTGGAGGGTGTTTTTGCCCCACAGAGCCCTGTCCTCATGCAACCTTCCTGTGAAGAGCGCTGCCAGCTTGGGTGGGCTACCGAGGAAACACTGAGAATTTGTTGGGCTTGAAACAAAAGCCAACGGACTGCGAATTTGTTAGAAGCTACAGGTGGTTTTGAACGGCTGACTGAAGCCTGTGCCGGAAACATGACGGCTCCTGAGCCTCCCAGGGGACTTCACCCGGCGGGGCTCCACAATCGCGCTAGTGACTCATGGGCAGAAGCTCACCTCCGAGCAAACAGTAGTGAGGAAAAAGTGACCAAGCCAAAATGACTCACAGGGAAATGAAACTCCCAGAGACAAGGCTGCTTTGACAGGCTGCTAACGCACTTAACTCTAGCAACACTCATGCAGCTGTCAGTACAGTCAGTGATGCGATTGATTGCATAACCGGTGGGAAAGTAAATCTAGGTATAGCCATAAACCTGTGGCAGTCTAGTCCTAAACTTAGCAACCTCTAGGACTTGCTGTCCAGCAGTTTTGTTGTAGAAAGTTGGATGGCCAAGGGTAAGTTTTGAGTGGATGGGTACAGAGAATTTCAATAGGAGCTTAAAACACACTGACATTTCCAGAAATGCAGCATTAAGGACGGCGAGGTCTTGAAAGGAGAAATCATGGCATAGAGAACTTTCTGGGTTCTTATATTTGTTAACAGGAATCCGTTGAGATGAACTGAAGAGTCCAGAATGCAAAAACCACCTGAGAATACATGAAAAAAAGCATGAGAAACCTGCTCAGCTCTTGAGCACAACTTGAGGATGTGTCTTGGAAGTAAGAAGTCCCTACTGCTGTGACTTCTTGAAACTTTCAGGATCTGTTCTAAGTTACATAAAGTAAATTTCCCAATAATACTATTATCTGTCTGAACAGATTCAGACACGTGCAATATGAATCTGAAACAGTGCTGTACAAACAGGATACTCTTTCTTTGTATGAAACATCAGCTGTTGGGTCACATCCCTTCCTCTGGAATCAGCAGCTGGAAAATGTTAGATGAGTCACAAGGAGTTGAGAGCTTTGAAAAGCAGCACGCACCAAGTGACGTACCGGGTGAAGTCTTTAAACACACAACTTAAAACACCAAATTGGAGCCTTCAGAGCAGGAATACAGCTAAGCTGCTCTGAAAAGTAATTTATGTTACAAATTGACAAATGGGATCAAGCTAAGGCGCTCAGGCAATATCAGAAAGGGCATGGTAGAAATGAATGCACAAAGAGCATGAGCATCCTTCTGACTTTTTTCTTTTAAGCAGCACTGATTTTGCAGTTACACTGCTTCTTGAGATAATTTACACCAGCTTACACAGCACTGTGAGCTCTGGCCATAACCTGGTAGACAGATGGTAGCCCAGAGCTCTGGATGCACTTACAAAATAGTTCAGATGAATAGGTGTAGGCAGTCAGGATTGTCAGTACCCTAGTAGGTTACCTAGGGATTTTCGTTTATGTTTACGTAGCAATTAAACTATAAATGCAGGATGTATTTTCTTCTTTATTCTGCAGCATAGGTAGACAGTATTTGAGTATCCAGATATCGGACTCGTTTTCAGGAGGACGTAAACTACAGCGTGTCTGCTCTGTTTTAACATGTTCCCCCACTTAACCTGAAACTAGAGGCACAGTGGTGGCTGCTGTGTGAATGTTGCCAGGCATGTCCATGTCAGTGGCAAAGCCAGGGTCTTCAGGCCCAAGCTGGGCTAAGCAGGCACAGCTGAGGCATCAAGGCATGCCCCTGCTCCCCACACAGATGGCCAAGAGTCTCATCTCCTGCTACCTCTTTTCCTAAAGGGGCTGCCCGCCTGCCTCTTCTCCTGCAACTCCCCACTCACAAAATGTGGGCAGAAAAACCATCAACAACTGTCCTCTAAAGTCAAGTTTGCTTCCTGCGTGTTTTCACACAAGTCAAATAAATCATTCCCCCTGCAATGAGCAAGACTGGCAAACCAATAACAAAAGATGAGGAGAAGGCTGAGGTACATAAACAACTTCCTTGCCTCAGTATTCACTGTCAGTCTGTCTTCCCACACCTCTAGAGGAGATGGACCTCAAAGCAGGGAATTGGGGAACAAAGTCCCTCCCACTGTAAGAGAAGATCAGGTTCATGACCACCCGAGGAACCTGAACATGCACAAGTCAATGCAACCTGATGAGATGCATCCTGAGGGAGCTGGCTGATGTAGTTGCCAAGCCACTCTCCGTGATATTTTAAAAGTCCTGGCAGTCAGGTGAAGTCCCTGGAGACTGGAAGAAGTGAAACATTGCACCCATTTTTAAAAGGGTTCAAAAGGAAGACCCTGGGAACTACCAACCTGTCAGCCTCACTTCTGTGCCTGGGAAGATCATGGAACAGATCCTCTTAGAAGCTGTGCAAAGGCACATGGAGGACAGGGAGGTGATTCAAGACAGCCAGCATGGCTTCAGCAAGGGCAAGTCCTGCCTGACCAACCCAGTGGCCTTCTATGATGGAGTGACCTCATCAGTGGACATGGGAAGAGTTACAGATAACTGTCTATCTGGACTTCTGTAAGGCCTTTGACATGGTCCCCTACAACAGCCTTCTCTCGAAACTGGAGAGATATGGATTTGATGAGTGGACTGTAGGGTGGATGAGGAATTGGTTGGATGGTCACATCCAGCAGCTGGTGGCCAATGGCTCGATGTCCAGATGGAGATTGGTGATGAGTGAGGTCAATACCTATGAGGTCCATACTGGGACTAGTACTCTTTAATTCTTAGACAGTGGGATCAAGTGCACCTTTGGCAAGTTTGCAGATGACACTAAACTGAGTGGTGCGGTTGACACGCCTGAGGGATGGGATGTCATCCAGAGGGACTTGGACAAGCTGGAGGCATGGGCCTCAAGGACAAGCTCAAGGACTTGGGGGTACTGGTGCATGAAAAGCTGGACATGAGCCATGAAGGTGCACTCACAGCTTAGAAGGCCAGCCATGTCCTGTGCTACATCCAAAGAACGTGGCCAGCAGGTCGAGGGAGGGGATTCTGCCCCTCTACTCTGCTCTGGTGAGACCCCACCTGGAGTCCTGCATCCAACTCTGGAGCCCTCAGCACAGGAAAGACATGGACCTGTTGGAGTGGGTCCAGAGGAGGGCCACAAAAATGATCTGAGGGATGGAACACCTCTCCTGTGAGGACAGGCTGAGAGAGTTGAGGTTGTTCAGTCTGGAGAAGAGAAGGCTCTTGGGAGGCCTTATTGCAGCCTTCCAGTCCTTAAAGGGGGCTTCTAAGAAAGATGGGGGCAAACTTTTTAGCAGGGCCTGTAGCGATAGGACAAGGGGTGATGGTTTTAAACTGAAAGAGGGTAGATTTGAGGTAGATATAAGTAAGAAATGTTTCACAATGAGGGTGGTGAAACACCAGCACAGGCTGCCCGGAGAGGTGGTGGATGCCCCATCCCTGGAAACATTCCAGGTCAGGTTGGACGGGGCTCTGAGCAACCTGATCTAGTTGAAGATGTCCCTGCTCATTGTCAGGGGAGTTGGACTAGATGACATTTAAAGGTCCCTTTCAACTCAAACTATTCTGAGATTCTATAGTTCAGCAAGGCATTTCAGAGCTCTGCGTCTGAAAAGGAAAATATCTATTACAAACTGGAGTGTAACACTCATGTTTGTCTCTGCAAACCTTGCATCTCTTCAGCTCTAGCTCAGACAGGCACAACTTCTTCTGGATTTCCTATTTCCCCTTAACTGCTTTCTATATCCTCTCCACATTTCTTTTTTTTTTCTCTTGGTCTTTCGTTTCTCTCAGCTGGAGTGTAAGTTATCCATATCTTCATGGCTGTAGCAGCAAAGCCCATGTAAGATCCTGTATTTCTATTTTCTTCTCATGAATTCAAATGAATCTTGGAAAACAGTGATGTGAGTAACCACAAGAAGGGGTCCATGGGGGCCATGCTGTGTTTGCCAGGGAAGTTTTTAGGAAGCCATAAAAAGACAGAAATTCCCAATTCTAGAACTAGAATAGTTCTATAGTCTATCTGTATAAAGATATAGTCTATCATTGCTTCGTGGTAGGATCATCTGGCTTTAAGTTACGGGTAATACAAATAATGACAGATATTTGCCAACCTGTTCTGAAAGATCTCAGAAGATGAACATCCCACAGCCTCTCCCTTGGCACCCTGCTCGAGCACATTCCTACCCTTCCACCTTTGAAAGCCTTTTCCACATTTCTAGGTATTACCTCAACCTCTTTTATGACACTGAAGACTACTCTGTCTTGCTTTACCCCCACGAAGAGCAGTTTGTCAGCTTCACTTTCGGACTAAACCAACCCGTGTCTTTCAGTCACTGCCTGTCAGACACGTTCTCGGCCGTCGTTCGCACCACGCTTGCTGCGTTCCCCTGGACTCTCGCCACTGGGCACCCATCTTCTCTGAGCTGGGGTGCCCAAGTAGGGTGTCTTTTTCCAACTGTAGCCTTGCCAATGCTGAGTAGTGCTAAACTATTACCTCACTTGTCTTGCTGGTTATACTCCGGGTTATTCCAGTATAGTGTTTGTTTTTTTTTTTTTCACAGGAACCTGATGCTGTTGAGACAGATCTGGGCTCATTTTCATTCTATTTAAATTTGCTTTTTGAGTTTGAACTTCTTATCTGAAATATTATTTTTTTTCTTTTGTAATATGGTAGTACAGCTTTAATAGTGGAAATTTAATTGAAGCGTGGCATTAAAGTAATATTGATTTAAAACTGTTACTGTTCTTTTGCATAGGTTTTATATGCATGCAGACAGAATTTAGCTAACTTCCACTGAATAAACTTATGAATATGAATCAGTATTTTTAACCCATCTCCTCAGGATGTTGTTGTCAGCATAAACTCCAAGGTGTAAGGCTTAATATTTTCTTCATTTGGTAATTAACAATGTAGGCTTCATCAAGTTAATTGATAAATACATGCTGTTTTGCCCTAATTTTCATTTAAAATATAATGCTCAGTGATAACAATGTCTAGTTCCTAATTAATTATTTTATCTGCAGTGCTTAAAATGTGCTGTGTAAACCAGGTATCCATTATTATTCCTATTTTGCAGAATTAATCTTTGGTTTTTTCGTGTTTGATTTGCTGAGGGACAAAGATTGATTCACCAGATCCTCCATGATAGGTTATTACAAGGTGAGAACCAACATTTCCTGAGTCAACCTACATGTCCATAATGCTTTAAAAACACTCTCACTAACTTTTCTATTACACAAATGATTATTTAACGAGGGGGTTAAAAAGGCGGCTGTACTGCATCGACTGACTGTGAGACACATAGACTGCTTTTTTCTCCCAGTCCTTCCAGTCAACTTCCCAGCTCCAGGAAGCCTCCCTGCAAACCCGAGGAGCACCGGCTTGCTCCATACCACGACGTCTCCGGATCAGCTGTTACGCTGCCGATTCTCAGGTCCAGCTCGAGGTCTCTTTGTGCCGTAGGCAAAATCAAATGTTGCCGTCCCAAGGATGAGGACAGTAGAACCTCCATCACCTTCGCTCTTGATGCAGCCAAGTTCCGCTCTGCCGCGGTTGCGTGGAGCATACAGACGGGAGAGACTCCCAGCCTCCCTCCTCCCCCAGCTCCACAGCCCCAAGCCCTGGTGCAGCCCCCCGTGTGCACAAGGGCTGTCGTATGCACGCCGGAGAGGAGCAAACATAAGCTAATGTCTCAGAGAGTCAAACTGCACCGTCTTTTCAAAACGTGCCTAAAAATGGTGAATCACGCAGCATTACAGGAAAGACATCTACGAAATCCTAGGGGCATTCCTTAAAATGACCACACCATTATTTTTTTTAGGTATGGTTACTCCGTAAACTTTTTCTCTTGTTTAAATCTTATGAAGCTGATGCTGCATACGTGCCACAGCCACTGTTGCTGATGCAAACGTGCATGTCACCTTCACCTATTTAGGAAGACTATTAATCATAATGTATATGAAATAATCCTTGGCAAATTTCTGTCTCTAGAATGTTAGCATATTAAAAGTTCTTTTACACAGTAAGGAGTCCTTCATGTTTATTATTAACAAAAATAATAATATTAAAAAAATAATGTTATTTGTGGTATTCAAGAATGACTTTTCGGTTGTTGTAGTTTGATCAAAGACCCTAATCTACAGATCCTTATGTCTTTGTTAAAATGTGGCATGTTGCTGCAAAGATTAAAAACCAGTGCCAAAGGTCAAGCAATCATTATTTCAGCAGCTGCAAGTTCCAAAGGAGTGTGCAACCCTTTTAAATATTTCAGCTTTAAAAGCTTTTCTTGTGTAGCAAATTTAAATATTACTAACAATAACATTGGGATTTAAAAAGGCCTTTCAATCACCTTTCATACCTCTTTTGGGTATGGTTCACTTACTTCCCAAAGCCAGTAGACCACAGGTTAATAAAATAAGATCAATTAATCAATTAATCATTGCGCCAATTCTATTCACTGTTTCTCATCATTTACATATATATATATATAGATGTGTATATATATAACGTCTCTATGTATATACCTATACTACAGGTAGGTAAGATAAAACTGCTTTCTAACCAGAGGGTTAGCTCTAGCCCAAATACACTGCTGTCTGTTGTGCTTCCTAATGGTGAGATCAGTGGCCATGTGCATCAGGAACTGTGTGTGCATGATCAGTTTTCTACGGTACAACCGAAGTCCTCAAACCAAAATCAATCCCTGTGTAAATTCACTCAGTGGGAGAGACAGTCAGGGCATACGGAATTGCACTTATTTGGTCTCATGTCTGGAAAACTTTCAGGGGCAGACCTACATCTGGTATTGATTGGTAGATCACTGCTTGTGTTTTTAAAAAAATGCTGCCTTATCTTTTTTCTATGCTAAAACAAAACCAATGTATGTTCTAAAACTTACAAATGCAGATATTACTTTTTCCCCCAATAAAAGTGGTTTTAAAGAGAGGACTGTATCAACATTCTTTTAAACTGTATTACACGCATTAGGAAAACAGCCTTTTAATTCCGTTTATGAGAGGTGGAAAACGAAATATATTGTGTTTGCCATGCACAGGCCCACAGTCTCCTCCTGGGATTACTAAAAATGGCATCAAGTGTCACGTCTGACCCAGCCACTCCGCAGCCTTGAAAGCGAAGTACATGCCTACCATTGTCTGGCAGCGATCATTTCCCAGATGCAGGTCTGGCATTTAGGTTAGCTTAATAGCTATTGTTTAGCAGACAACAAAAGGAATCACCTTTTACTTCACCAGATATTCCCCCAAAAACCCTCAGAAGTCACGTAAAGAACAGGTGCGGACAAACAGAAAAGGAGCCCTCCCCTTATTGTAAGAAGGAAACACAGACATCACGGCTACCCTTAGAGCTTGCATATTTATTGAACAAATCCTACTAAAATAGCTAAAATACATTGGGTACTTGTAGTGCATTATTAAAGATCACACTGTTACAAAAGCCTGCGTTTTCAGCAGTACACAACTGCAACTATACATAAATGCCACAACTGCTGAATATTACTTCTTGCTCTATATACAGCACAGTAGACATATCTATCTAATCTATTGGAAAACAAAATGTACAAGAAAAGGGATACAGAAGGTCAGGAAAGGAAAGAAATCTAGGAAGTGCAGTGCATGCATTGGTATTTAACAGTCAGAAGCTAAAACAGTTCAGAACAAGGCCTGCCCTGTAAAGGAAGAGCTAAAAGACAGAGTTATATAAAAAATTAAGGTGGGCTTTCAGACTGTGTCTAACACAACAACACTCCATGAGTAGATGATACTGTTTAGTTTTGTGTTTTGTGTTGTTTTGTATTGATAGTAGTCTGGGAGCAAGAACAAAAATGTAAAGTCCACATGTTGACAGTACCGTGGAAATGTAGTCTCCTTTAGGACTTCTCCTCCCAGAAATTTCCTGTGTTTTTCTTACTATATCCCCTATTTTATGGATTTGAAGAGGACATTAAAAATTGCCCCTTCTTTAAAAAAAGGCTTTTTTTAAAAAAAAGACAGAAATAAAAAAGAGATTTTGAGAGGTTGGTGGAAAATTATTGCTTGTCTTTCTCCTTTAGGTGGATAGGAGTCAAAAAGGAGATTTTACGTAAATTACAGTTTTGTGATTGCTCCCACTATAACTGCATGTTTTTGAGTGGACCCTGATAGGGAATCAGTTCCTCACTTGTACACTATAAGTAGTTACTCACCTACAGCACTGAATAAGAAAGCCACACTGAAGACACAAGTAAACAAGTCAGTCCAGTCTAAAGAACAACATTCAGAAAAACAAAGTACCAACACCTTCTCAGAACATGGAAATAAAAAATAACTCCATCCAGCTACCTTGCCAAGGAGCATATTTAAAGTCCAAAATAGCACCATTCATCAGTGTCTCAAATCCCGTGGCAGCATCACAATAACTTACCACAAGGAAACCATGAGTTTCATACTACTTCTATACATCAAAAGACTACATGGATAAAATATAGAGATATACAGACAATCAATGAAAATAAACTACTAGGCTTGTTACATCTAAATGAAAATAAAGGGGGACTCTCAGCCTCTGCAAGAAGCAGTTTGGGATGGTGGAAATGGAGAGAGTGGTTTACCGGTTGTGTGTGAGCAGTGGAGTTTGAGTAGTGGAAGACATTGCTGTGGTAGAACTAGGCCTGAGGGCCCACCTGTAATGTTTGTAAACATGGATTCACAGTGTGAAATTCTGAGAGCTTTCGCTTGAGTCAGAATGTTAAAAACTATTTTTTATGGTACACGTTTGTCCACTGTTACTCTCTAAAGCAAGGCTCAGAGTCCCATAGTTTCTTCTTACACTTGATGATTTACACAGAAACAATTCCCGATACATGACATCATGACCTCATCAAACCCATACACCATATGTAATACAAATGGAGAAATCATGATTAAAAAGAGTAGAGGTAATTGATTTTGGTGAAATGGTGTCCATAGCCGTTTAGTGGAACCAGGCGTGCCCCTTCCGCCTCACTTTTCTTCTTGCGATTTACTTCCTTCGAGATGGGGAGACTTCCCTGCAGAGGGGAAAAAACTATATCAGCTGTGCTTCGTGAAGTCAGTACGGTGGGGTCCTCCTTTTTCCTATCCTAAGGTTTCCATAGGTCCCTAGCTTTAGGTCAGAAGTAAACATCTACTAAACATGTTTTGAATCAACTGTAAATACTAATGCCACAGAGAGTGAAGAATTGTCTCAAAGCCAGGCAAGCCTTGCAGCATCTGAGGAATACTCTTCAGCTGGGGATGAATGATTGTGCCTCAGCAGCCAAAATGCAAAAGAGTTGAGCCAACAACGTCCTCCCTTGCTGAACTGGGGAATTTGGACTTTTGTTGCGGCTGGGGAGACCCCAACCACCCCAAGTTGTAACTTGGGTAACTCCAAAGTTACAGGAGAAGGAGCGATGGAGTGACAACCCTTTCTGCAGCTCACCACCAGTCATACATCCTTACACTATTCCTCAAAATTATTTTTCTCACTCCTGTCAAACCAAGCCATTTCTGTGCCCTTCACAATAGCTGGGACAGCTCAGATCTAAAACAGCACCTGCGGGTCTGTGTGTGCAGTAGTTCTGGCGTATAAATATGGCTGAACATGAGCAATTACCTGTCCTGCACACGTGAAGCACAGGAGGCAGACACGGTGTCCGAGAGTCATGAATGCAAAACTCATGGCCGCAAATAGACAGACGGCACCGAGCTCCTTTGAAAATATAACTCAGTACCAACTTGGGGAATCAAAAAACTAATGTTAGCTGTATCATCTACCAATAAATTAATTTGCTTGCTTGCTTGCTTTTTAACCCCCAAGCTCCATTCTATGGCTCCACTTGGCCTTCAACATAAAAGTGCGTTCTTAGTTATGAAAGAGCATCTTGTTATTAAGATAACCTTTTACAGCTGAGACCTCTCATCTTTTAAAAACCTTACAGCTTAAGCAGCTAGCGTACACTAGTAAGTGACTTCCCCATAGTATCTCGTTGCAAAGAGCACTCTGAAGACACTACAGTGTGTTACTTATCTCTGGACAAGTAAGGAGATGGTGTATCCTATCAACCAGCTGCCTCAGATAGGTTTTCGTGAGCTGTATTTAACCATTCGCTGGCTGAAGTCTATGCCTATTCAGCAAAGCATTTAAATCTCTGTTTCACTTTAAGCCTCAGAAGGAAGCCTAAAGGCTAAGCATGTGCTTAAAGTACTTTGCTGATATCACTATGGGGTCTTAAACAAAAAGAATTTGTTTAGCTAGTAATATACTGTAAGTTATGGAAAAAAATCTGTGGGCTTTGTGTTTAAAAGGTTAGAATTGTAAAGATGCTTTATTGCTTTTACTGCTTAGGACATGTTTGTTGTATAAGAAATTGAAGTTTGTTTAAGAAATTGAAGTTATCTTCTCCAAGTTCAATTTTTCTGATGTGAGAGTTGTGAATGTCTGAATTAGGAATTAAACACATAGCAGTCTCTCAACTAACCAAGAAAGTGCAATTTTCAGCAATTTTCTTTTCCTGGCTCTTCAAAGCCGTAATTTGCACTGGAATGTCGATATTTGCTACATATACTTGTGCTGGCAATGAAGCCGCCCCATGGCTCTTGCACTGCCTTTATCACAGTTTACAGGATAAATTCTGCTTTTGGGTAGATGAATTACCCCCCCGCGGTTCTGCACTGCATACAGCCAGGAGCAGTTTTCAGGCTGAACACAGGGTAAAATCCTTTCCTAGGGGCAAATGGTTCCCTCAATCTTTGGGGCATCAGAAATGGAGAAACGGAGCAGACTTCGATCAGTACATGTGCCGAAGGGCTCTGCAAGCCAGGGGAAGAAGTAGGAGTAGAAACATACCTTGCCATTGCTACAGCCAAACTGAGGATTTTGCAAGAGACAATTTCAGAAAGAAAAAATAACGTTTACATTTTAGTGACTGCACAAACATGTGTCCCCAAAGGACTCTAGAAAATTCCATCCTCGTGATAATATTTTTGCTTTTTTTGTTGACTAGATTTGCTACTTGTGTATCATTCCAGGATATGAGAAGAAAACTAGAAACTTACACATGCAAACAGGCACACCACACAGACCAAAGGTCTGGGCAAATTTCCAAAAGCATTGTGTTGGGCAGTTCCTTTTCAGCTGTGAAAACAATCTCAGTCCTGAAATTCTGCCATACAATCATAAGATATAAAGTCCCATATGACCCTTCTAGGTCTGGAAATAAATTGTCTTTAAGAAATTTATCCTTTTATATTTGTTGGTTGCATGAAAACAAACAAAAAAAAAGCACTTTTATCTGAAATAAGAGTTTTAAAATGTCTATGAATTTTTACTTTATTCTCTCAGTAGTTCAAGCTGTGTAGCACTCAGTACATGACTGAAGGACTGAGCACTTTGTGCAGTATTCTTCAGCAATTTACCCTGCTTAATTTTAAAAGATGGATGAAAAAAAATAGATTCCAAAGACACACAGCTTCTGTTAAGGCTGATACTCTTCTACAAGCTGGGTTGTGTGCAGCTAATATTCAAGTTGCTTTTGAAGATCAACTGTGAAATAAAATTTGGAGTTAGTTCTAAAAACCGGTCCCTGTAAGCATATGCCAAATATCTTCTGAAGAATTACATGAAGGCTAGAAAAAAATGCATCATATTTAAAAAGCAGGAATCAAATCACTTTAAAGGAAAAGAAGTATAATATTTTTGACTAGTTGAGAAAGAATTATCCCTTCTGATAGACTTTTTTTAAGCTATGTACAACTAAAAACACAGCTATTCATAAATCCAATAAAATGCAGCATTGTTACTAATGGTGCTGCACATAGTTCACCGCTTCATTCCCGTGTTTCAGGAGCGACTGTTTAGTGATGAATGACAACTTACTAAAAGCTGCTAAGTTAAAATTTTGAATAAAAATCATCTAGTTAACACATAGCTGATTCATAAAATTAGCAAATTCACTTCATGTAAGTATGACCAGATATAGCACACTCATTGTAATCTGGCATTGCTATTAGCCTACTCAGCTGAACTTCTGAAATACTTTGAATGTTAAGAATGGCAGTACTGCCACGTATGTTAATTTAAAGACTGGCGTGTTGGCACATGAGTCTGCAAATAGCAGACTGCAAAGAGCCCAGCCATAAATTTTAGAAGTTCCTTTATAAAGAAAAAGTGTGGAAAATACAGTGTTATCCAAAAGGAACAGCAAAGTTTTTTTAACAAGGAGCGGGAGTCTAGATAATAATTGAAACTTAATAAAAACAATTTTCCATGTGCTCTCTCCTTTACTTACCTGCCCATTTTTTTGCCAGATTTTGAGTCAGTAATGAAAGGGAATATGAAAATAAAATATGCACATTCTCTGTTCCTGAGTAACTGTTATATTTTCCTACTCAATTTTCAAACCGATTTTCACAATTATGAAACCAGCAGTGGTAAGAGAACAAAATCTTATGAATCTCGTCTGAGAAGCCACATCTTCTGCATTTATGTTGGGGTACTTCTTGTCAAACTCAGATGAAAATTGCCATGTTTTGCATGCTTGTTACTCAAGACAGGTAAAACACAAGCAGAAAAATTAACAGAAAAAGAAAAACAACACCTCCTTCCTCCTTCTGTATTATCATTGACTTCTTTATCTGCATTGCTAAGAGAGAATTGCCAAAAGCAAGCATTCAAAACTCAGATGTCATGCTTGTAAAATCATGAGACAGGCTTAAGAAATATGAGTTCTTGAAAATTAGTATGTTTTCTTTCTGGTATGTAGCCAGCAAGAGTCCATGTTTTCTGCAAGCCTGAAGGCTAAAACATCATTTAAAATGAAAGCTGAAATCCTCAGTTAACTGCTTGGCTCAGGGAGCCAAGGCTTTAAAAAAACAGAATACCATGAGACTCGTGATGAAATGAGAGCTAGCTACTCTCTTGAAGCAGTCATAAAATAAAATCCATTGAACTTTCAGTGTTTTGATTTTTCTCTGAAAAATTTCATATTAGTAAACTATTTATTAGATGAAAGAAATCACATAAATAACTTTACCTTTGGAAATCCCCCATCCCCTCGGCTGGTTGGAAAGATTTTCTGGCTTACCCAAATCATTAACCTCGGTTGATAAACCTGTAGTGACATAAACATATACAATTTCTTACTATGAAAAAGAGAGTCATTAAATGCAATCAAATGGTGTTCATGTGACAAACCGCATTACTAAAACCAAGAGTCTAATGTCAGTTGAGCTTGGCCCAGAGACTTAGCTGTGTTTTATGCTCAGTACATATTTTTGAGTACCCATGACAACAAGATCTGTCCCTAGAGTATGTGAGCTATATCGTTTATGGCAATCTGCATTCAACAGGCTTTTTAAAAAGAGCATAGGACGGATTTTTTTCAAATGTCTTCAAGAAACATTATCTAAGACCATGTCCGTACTTACTGAGGATGTTGTGAGACCACATGCCCATTCTCTTCTGCCAGAAGTCACTAGCAAAAGACTATTTAATGACGATTATTACCTTTGCTGATGACTACAGGAGACAAGGGCATCACATCTTTGATAATCCTTTCACAATGAACGGTGAACTAGAATTACTAAATTCTAAGACCATTGACACAGCTATAATTCTGTGTTAGCACCCTATATTTTAGGCATTAAAGGAATTCTAACACATTATAAAAGACATCAAATAAAATAGCTGGCAGCAGGATTTAATGGTTAAGGTAGTGGCCTATGACTGCTATAGGAAAATTTTACTATGGAAAATGGATAAGATCCTACAGTGGGAAGCTAGAGTGAATAAATGCCAGCCTAATACACCTCACTTATGGTGAATCTGAGCTGGAAACCTCCTGTGCTTCAGTTTCTCAACGTCAGGATGAAGATCAGAGCATTTCTTCATCTTGCTCTCATTAAACATTGAAATGGTCAGGTACAAGTTGCATACAACGCTGAAGTTCTTAGATTTATTTTCCTGCTGGGAAATTTTTATTTTTCCTCCTGGGCCTTTGAGGTTTTGTGAATTGAACTCTTTCTGCACAATGCCTGAATGTCAAACTGTCAATGTTTTGAGTCGAACATTATAAATTACACCATTCAAACTTGTTTGCACTTTGGGAATCAAAACTTGCCTTGTCACTTAAATTCCTGGTGGACCAGCTTTACTCACATGCTTACTATTCTATTTATATTGAAACCTGAGGAATGTTTTCATTTCTGTGGAGTTGCATGTTGACTCTTAGTTGTCACAACTGGACTAGATGTAGCTTGGAGAAATTACCAGAAATTTACTTGAGTCATCTTTCCAAGAGAAAATCCTGAACTCTGCTATAAAGTAGGGAACAGAGGAGGGAAATTTAAAACACAGAGCCTAAGGCAGTGCCTGCTCTGATACACTCTCCTATGATTTCCTGCAGTACAAAACACAGTGCTTTCTACTGATTAAAGCATCAGATTTTATTTCATATTTTAGATTACTATATGATCTCAAACAAGCCAGTTAAGATCTCTGGTTATGGCTGACATAGAGTAACTAATACACAAGACAGGGCACTCTGTGAATTCATCAGTTAATGTTCACATTGAATATTTGAGACACTTGAATGAAAGATACCAAGTAACCCCTGAGTTCTCCTGTTGCTATTTATAATGACTGATTACCCATCCTGTAACCATGCCTTGATTTTATTGTGTAGTCATATTCTTTGTATGCAACTCTTGGTGGGAAACAGTGATAGCAGTTCAGTTCTACCACAGGACATGCATGCTCAAAGCAGCAAAGTATACAAAAATGTGTATTTTCCCATAGAAGGAAGGAATAAACATCAGAATACAGTATTAGTCATTATGATGAATATGAGTTTCTATATTTTCCATGGAATCTGAGATATATTCAGGTTAGGCTATAGGCCTTGTCATCCTAGTAGGAAGAAAGTAAGCACCTGTAGATAAATGATAAAGAAAGGATCCTCAACTTAGATTTGTAAGAACTTAGAGGGACTGTAGTTTGAGGGAGGATTTTGGGAATGAAGCAGGAGGAAAAAGAGGTAAATTGTAAAATATACTCAGAGCTATGCTCCAGGATCAAAAAACAAAACAAAATAAAACCCCACAACACCCATCACCACCACCAAAAAAACCCTACACAACCCCCAGCTATCTTTCACAGTAATTTTCTGTGGAGAAAAAACATCATTAATGTCCTGTTTTCTTAATATCTCTTAAAAAACAGCTACTGTGGCTAATAATGGTAGATAATAAACATGTGGACCTAGTCCACAGGCAGTAACTATTCTGCTAGGACTGTACCAAAGTCCTGACTGGGCAGCCAAAGGACTTTAAGTATCTGCCTTGTGAGCAATGGTGAAAGGCTGGGGAATGATGGTTTGGATCCTGGCTAAGTGGAGGAAGATTCTGGAATGGAAAAAAGATGCCCATGTAGAAAAGTCCACTCAGGATTTCCTACAATCCACTAGGGGGAAAAAAAAAAAAGTTTTGCCATGCTACATGCTTTATTAAAATGCAGAAACTACGTAGTTGCTCAAATATACTGGTAACTATGGTGTTAGAAAAACACAGCAAGAACTTCTAGTCAATTACAGCGTCTCAAAACAACGGATACTAATGTTGCAAGATGAGCTATAGAGAAAAAGTGCAAAGCAATGCTCCATTACAGAGTAGGATGTAAGGCTTACAGCATTCCAGCTGTTAGCATGAAGCAAACACTTCCAAATAAATGCTTCCATTGATACACACCATATTTTCATTTCTTAGTATATCCTGTGTGACTCTTATGCGAGTACAGGCTTGGCTTAAATAACCAAAGTATCAGGATTCAGAACAGAATTACTGAACTTTAGGATGGACTGAAAACTAAAGTTGCTGCAAATCTATACAATGCATGAGAGTCATATGTTGACTCAAATTGATAGCCTCAGTATTTGATAATCATTAGGAAAAAAAATCAAGCTAGTAAACTTTATCCATAAATTATCAGAGTGGATCACCCCTAAACATCTGACTAAGAGCATTACTACCCTTGGAAGCCTGCCTTCCTGGCAGAACATGTGATACACAAAACCATCCACTCCCACTTTAAGAAGTCAGGGGGGAAGAAACCCACTGATCTGGGAAGTGCTGTCTGAGACAGTGTTCTTACAACAACAAGCAATTCTGCTTGAAACATCGAGGCCAACTTGAAATAGGGTATTATGATCTGTGAAGAATTTGTTTTCAATTCTTTAGCGTCCATTCTAATTCTCTTGAAAATATACAAATAAAAAAACCTAAGATTAAAGATCAGAGAAAGCAAAGGTGGAGGAAAATAAATGCCCAGTCTATTTACTGGCTCTTACAGCACGCAGACTCCAGAACTACTTACTGCTACTTTTTTTTCTTTTTCCAAAACCAGAAGGATTTCTAGAGTAGACTCTTCTTTTCTCCTCTGCCCAACAAACTGAGAAAATTGTTTTTTGCTATTTCAAAACTCTAATGCCTATTATTCCATTTTAAGCCATGTCCTCTCTAACAGCAATAGTAGGGGAGCACAAACTTTTGCCCAACTTTAAAACAGATACATAAAATAATTTTAAGAGAGCTGGACTAAATCTACTGTATCAGTCACATCAAAATGCTACAATTAATTTCTTGCTACCCACTCTTCATTCCTACTCACTAAGAGCACCTTTCAAACATCAGATACATCCATCAAGAGGAAAAAAAAAAAAAACCAGATTTAAGGCATGCTAAACTTAGTAAAATGAGCACACTCCTGTCAAGGTTTTTATAGTTAAGAAACAAGCAAGAAAGCTTTAAAAAGAAAGTTACTTTTTCTATCTTTTTTGTTTCCATGTGGCCCAGAACTGAATTCCTGTTCACTAAGTCTCATTCAAGACTTAGAGGAGTTGAGTTCAGCTGCTGTCTGGATTTCAAAACTACAAATGTAATGAAGAAGACTAACTGCTCTGAGCACATCAGCAACAACTTTTGAGAAGTTTCAGGTAACTTCTTTACCAAAAACCAATTTGAGGGGGGGAGGTGGGCATGAAAACAAAAAGGAAATTACAAGTACTCTACAAATTCCCAGTTCCAAATAAAAGGTGACCATCTCTAGTAATTCTGCACTAGCCTACCTAGGAGAGGCAAAAAGAAAAATACAAGCAAGAGGCAAAGCTTTGCTATATGGATTAGCAGTCTAATAGCAGACACGAATGGCCATGGTCTGGGGAACAGGGGCGTAAAATGACAAGGGCATGTGTTGAAGAGAAGGAAAGAAAGGGGCATGCTCTTCCCCTCCGCAGCACTGGAACTACACTTGTGCAGCTGTGAGGACTGAGGGCTCTGCCCGCCTGTAGTGCCTAATCCAGAACAGTGAGCAGACATCCTCCTGCCGTGCTCTCCTGGGATGGGCTGTATAGCCTGAAAGGAACGCTGCTCCTCATGCCTGTACCTGTACTTCTTTAAAGTAGTTTGAGGATTTTTCACTACCATTGCTCTGGGTTACAGTGACACAAACCAATGGTGTCAAGGCTCCTAGAGGAAAATTTGTACATTATTTCCTTTGCGGCTGGTCTCAGCATCACTAAAAGCGTCTAGCAGATTTTATTTCCAAATTGAGTCCTTGATGCACTTTCTTTTGCAAAAAAATATAACATAGTTGCCTGCTAAGTTGAAACAGTTATAACTTGCAGGGTTTGGTTTTTTTCTAAGTTTCGTAAGTCACCAGCTGGTTTGAGCTGTAGTGACTTTTCCCAACACTTTCTACCATGCGTTTCTCAATCCCCCAAACACCTCCCACTGCAGTAAAAGGTTCTCTTTGTAACCAGCAGCCAACCATCACAATCCAGATGCATAAACAGCAAACCTTACTGCACCACTGCTTGAACACCAAATAAATAATTCTGTTAAAAAAAAACCCCACAAATAACTCTTTAAACAAAACTGGAAGGAAAGCTTCTGCTAGGATCAATGCATTTACTTGAGTGCAAGTGGTAAGCTAATGTTCCCATCTGCAGTAGCTGTATTTTTAAGACTGTGAGGGGAACATTATGAAAATATACAATATTAATGTCCACCATGTTCCAAACCTACCATGCAGGTTTTAATACATACAGTAACTGCCAGCTGAATGGTTGCTGCTTTTCAAGAGTTTAGTTGGGTGGCAGTCTGATATCCATCAGCTTCTTCTTCTGAATATTCTGGAAAGGGCACTGACAGGGCTACATCAAGGGTATTGATCATTACTCCTTATTTCAAAGTCACTGAAGTTTTGTTGGACCTTTGTTATATTTAATAAGCTGTACTCACGATCAGATGGGATGCTGCTGTTGTGGTAGGCTTACTCTGAAACAGACTCAGTGAGGAAGGTTTCCCTACTGAAACATCAGAAACCACAACTTGCCCAAGTTAAAATGCAACTTAATTACCTTAGCTTAATTATTTATAAATACTGTGAACATGTGGTTTAGCAGGTGTGAGGCCTGCCAATTTGGTGAACTCGATTGCCTTTTTTGCATGGCTCTGCATCAGAAGTCTGAGCCTCTGGTCGAGGTACAGTGACAGTTATCCCCAATAACCTGTCTTCATATTGCCAGTATACTGTCAGGGCAGCAGGTTTTTCTCTCAGTCCTGCTTTCCACGTCAGTGCCATGAACATTCAGATATTGGAAGGCGGGAGAATAATTTACAGACATTTCACCTGGTTAATTCCACACAGCAGATAAAGGTAGATAAATGGTTTGAGGGAACTGATGAAGAGTTACACCATCATTCTCCTCCTGGCTGGGATTGCTCCAAGTGGCCCACCTTTTTGGTGAGACTTC